>NC_050521.1:54825-60124 GCF_002922805.2 Oryzias melastigma | reverse complement strand
CAGGGTGCTAACGTACGGGCACACCCGTGTACGCTTACACAGGCATGTCCGTCCGTCTCTGCAGCTTCCCCCCGTCGCCCTCGTGCATTGACTACAGACCTGCTCCACCACAGGCCTGGACGGGCCGCATCACCGCAACCCGCCCACCTCCCCCACATCACCGCGGAGGACCCCACTGAGGGAAGGGCCCCCGTGGTGATCCAATCCCTGCTGCAAGGGCTAGCAGATGGCTTTCTGTATGGCTTCTTCTTTTCCTTCTTTGCTCTCCTGAAGATCCTTCGGGTCATCTCTTCCTCTACTAACGACCCAAAGAGTATAGGGGCGCCTTCTCACATCCCCTACCCCTGTTTAGCCTTTACCATAATCTGATTGCTTTTCCGTATCTTTTCCCTTCCTTCATAGGGAGTATAGACACGGCCGGTCTTGATTCCTAGAGAGTATGCTTGACTGACGACGACCTTGTTTATATAAGACAACAGGAGATGATCCTGTAGGTGGTTCTTTTGCAACACTCATGAGGAACCACCTCCCCATGATCTATTCTGCAAACATTATAGACTAGAGATTTGTCCTCCCAGCATGCGTCGGAGAAGGTAACCTGACACAGGTCGGAGAGTTCTACTCCTCTTTTCGACAGGGGGGTTCAGCTTAACCCCATGAGGTCTATCTCTTCTCGGCCCTTCCCACTATATTTTAAATATTTTTTCATCGTATAGAACACAATGGCCGGGGATATAGGAAGTCCACTCAAGAAATCCGGTGGTATCCCCGCTGAGATCTGACCTCCCCACATAGGTGCTCCTAGCCCCACTAGAGAGACAAATCTAGCCCCTGGCTAATGGCCTTTTTCCAGGTTTAATCTGATCGCTTGGTTTAGGATCCTGTCTCCTAGCTCCTTTTGTAAATCTGTCTTGGATGGATTTTTTCTCCATTTTCGAGCGTTATTAGATTACCTTCAATCCTACAGATTTTCCCAGTGCCTTGGAGATTATGTTCTATTCCTCCCTCTTTCTTCTTTTGGCCCCTTTTTACCCATACCTCTTCTCTCTCCTTGCAACCTGCACAAGAAGGTGAGAGAGTTTTATTGGATTCTTTTCTTGGTAAGTGGGGCATTGAGAGGTGTCTAGAACAAGCAAGGATCCCCTTTGATGTCATCGTCATCGACAGGACATGCTTTTATTTCTATTCGAGGGGTCTGAATTCCCCGCATGGGGGAGAAATGAGGGTGATCCCTTCTCGGAGGTCTGTTCTGCTGTTCATTTCCTTGGGCCGGCTGAGGTGCCATAAGAGGTGGGTCCTCTAGTTGGTCCACATTAGGGTAGAAATTATTTGATTGTACCTCTGGTGGGGGGAGGAGGAAATTCTTCCTCCTGCTGGAGGTAACCCTGATTAAAGGGTGGGGTTCTTTCCCCTTCTCGGGGTGGAGGGGCAGAAGCAGCAGGCCTAGGACTTGTGAGCTCCGCCAGCTGGCGTTTCACCCTCTGGTAGGCTTGTACGCCAGGAATGACGAGATAAACTCGCCGCATACGTTGCTGAGAAAAATGTTCCATGAGACACTGGAGGCTAGTCTTTTCGTTCATCCTCCAGACGCCTGTTACCATTAAATAGGTATGGATATCCTTAATTTGGTGTAGATTTTCCTTAAGAAATCTTCCCTCTCATTCCCCTGAGGGGTTCCCACATGGCCATAGCAAGGGATTTAAATCCTTTCTAACTGTTTATCGGTACTAAATGGATGGTGCCCGGCAGAATCACAGAGTTGGAGTGTCTTCTTTTGTGTTCACCCACCTCTCTAAGAAATCAATTCTCCAGAGCTCTGGCTACCCCTGCATTGTGCTGTAACCTTGTGTAACCTGGGGTCCCGAAGCCTACTGGCTAGGCTTGGCGCTGCCAATCATCATTTCTGTCTGGCGCTGCCGCACGTTCATTACATTACTGTCTTCTTCGTCAGACGAATCTTCTCCTGTGCTTCCCAGTCAGAAGTAGCCATGATCTTCTTCACTTATATCAATATTGGTCTGCTTTTGTATACCGGGGTTATATATGTGGACGATCGTGTCAAGAATTCCTACTCCTATTCCGGTGATCAGTCGGTACTGGTTAGCATTTCTTACATGAATCTAATCCTTTATTTGGTACCTTCTTAGGGGATCAATAAAGGATAGGGTAGAACCTTTTTTTTAACCACAAGTGAGAAGACTCATGCATTTTGACCACTCCTTTATATTTCTTCACGGGGGAGGGTGCCGTGAGTTAACCGCCCGTTTAATATTTAACCACGAGAAGACTCGTGCATTGGCCTACTGTGATTTACAAATTATTACTCTTAGAAACCCTCAGTTAGGACTTTACAAGGCACATGGGAAAATCCACGGTAGGTCTACCTACCCACTTCCATTTGTTGCGAAATAGATAACATATAAGACAGCCTCCTAAATGTTCACGACAGTTAAGGCCTAAGTTTCATAAAGATGAATCAGGCTTTCCTGTCAGACCCTCTCACTGGGTCTTCAGGCACTAGAGGACTATCCCTTTTGTATGATAGACATATTCCTTGTACACAAAAGAGAAGGTATTTGTATTGTTTTATTGTCTCTCTAGCTTCTGGACATCTGGGGCTTACCGGATGTCGGTGAAGGTGTCTCCTATGTCAGAGGACAGATGGAAGAGAAAAGAGAAATAGTCTTGGGTATGTCAACCCGTTTATTTAGGAAAAAAGGCTAAATATAAACGTACCAGTAATATTTTTTCCCCTTTATCTACCCCAGGGCAGATGTGGAGTACCTATAAATTTCCCTTTTGGGTTTTTCTTTTTTTATTATTTGATATTTTTCTACCCTTGAAGGGTTATTTTTTTCTCGGGCTCAAGAAAAGCTGTCAGAGATCCACCTCTGTCGAAGTGGTGAAGAGAAGTCCCTTCTGTCGAAGTGGTGAGGAGAGTCCTCTCCCACCGAAGTCTTGGGTGCAGTGAGGAGAAGTTCTTCTGCTCGAGGCAAAGAGGTGGTGTTTTTTTATTTTTTTATCCCCCTCTGCGCTTAACACAATGCATCTTCCTGTCACTGGGGGCCGTTGCTGGGGCCCGTAGCTTCCTGTCTTCGTGTGGTTTTGCTGAAGCGATGAACAGCTTACCTTTTTTGGAAATGTCATGCGAAGTTCATACTTGGAAGCAGAAATACATGCAGATAACAGGCTTGACAGTACATAACCACATACATATAATCATTTAACATATCTATGGTCATTTATCACACTTAACACACAAAAAGACCCCATAGGCAGGATCTTGGGGTTTCAACAACAGGCACACATTCTCAGTGTTCAGCCTGGTACAGCAGTAAACAATTTCACAAAGCCCTTCTGTTCTCTGCTGCTCCATACAGCCCACATCGCTGCCGGCTTCAGTCTGACAGCAGCACCAGGGTCTGCTGGACTCCTCAGCAACATGGACCCTAAGCGGCTTTCTTCAAGCTCCCAGCAGCAGGTTCAGCTCCGGAAAAAAGTAAGACCTGAGGACACCAGCGAGCTGTGAGCTACTTCGTTTAGTCCAAATATTAAGACGGATTTCTGAGAATTTAAGATAGATTTCTTTTATCCCCCATGTTCTGCATCATACTGTTAAAATCAGACTGATCATCCTGGAAAAAGCTTCTCAGCTACAAATGATGGATTTAGCTGAAATGTTCCTGTTTAATTTTCTTCTCTCAGTTTTCACTTCTTTTCTTTGAGATTTCGACGGGATAGTTGAAGTTTTCTGCCGTGACATATTGAGGGTCAATCTCTGATCTATACGGGGTGAGGTAATCTTTCCTGCTGTTGGTTCCACTTGTCTTGTCCATCATTGCAGTGAATGGAACATAGTGGTGTGGTTAACCCAGGAACAAATGTTTAATCATGGTTCAGAGTTCAGGATCAATCCATAAAACAGGATCAGGCAGACAGGAAGTCATGAAGAATTTGAACAAAACTCCTCATTCTGTTTCTGCAAGTTAACTTTGGGCAAACACAAGTCGTGTCAGGAAGAGATTTTGTCACGAGTTCATTTCTTTTTGAGCATCTTTACAGAGGAAGGTTCTTATTTGGACTGATATTTCTGCACACAGTTCCATTGGGACTGTAATCAGTTCATTTTTTTTATAGTACTATTTCCCAGACTGTCCTCCAGCATGCATCCTTAGGCAGGACCCTTCCCATTTCTGCCTAACTTTGTAACCACAAGGAGGCCTTACGTCCCTGTGCCGGTCCCTAACCCGGATAAAACACAGGGTTGTGTCAGGAAGAACATTCAGCATAGAAAAGTTGATTCCTTGTGGCGGTAAGGTAAAAAGTGAACAACAAGAACATTTCTCCACTAGGGCTACCACGATTAATTGACGAATCGACGACTATATCCACTATAAAAATAGTCGACGACTAATTTAAAAATCGATTTGTTGTTACTTTATATTATATGGAGTCAGAGTGTAGTAAAGTTGAAGTCAAAATGACATTCTGCTAGCTCCTCAGCGTTTTCAGCCATTAGTTTCTGCATTTTTAGCTATCAATTTCAGCATCTTCAGTGGGGAAATTCAGCTTACAGCATTCGATTTAGCAGTGCTATATATCTAGTTCATAATTAAGTTAAAAAGTTATGGTCTTAAAGTTTTAAAAATTGGTCGTCTGGTACCTTTTTTTTTTTTTACTATTTTGGCATTTATTAAGGTTTTTTAATAATAACAATGATAATGGATTAGATTTATCGGCGCTTTTCAAGACACTCAAAGCACTTACATTGTATATCCATTATTTATTCACGCCTCATTCATACTTGGTGACGGTAAGCTACTACTGTAGCCATAGCTGCCCTGGGGCAGGCTGACAGAGGTGTGGCTGCCAGTACGCGCCTACGGCCCCTCTGACCATCACCGGAACATTCATACGCATTCACACACCAGTGGAGCCACACTGGAGGCAAGGGTTAAGTGCCTTGCCCAAGGACGCAACAACACTTGGCTGGCGGGAGCCGGAATCAAACCGCCTATCCTTCTTTTAGCTGGCTATCAATTTCAGCATCTTCAACTATCAGCACTAGCGTCTTCAGCTGACAAATTCGGCTTACAGCATTTACACTAGTATTATCAGAGGTAATGTTTTTGTGAATATAGTTTTTTGTTAGTTTAAAGCTAATGATGATTAAGATGTGTGCATTGCATCCACTTTATTATTTGGTAGAGTAATGTGTGAGTTAACTCATGTTTTGACAAGACAATATTTAAAATAATTTAGTGCAGGGCTCTGGAACCTGAGGCTCCGGAGCCACATG
>NC_050521.1:0-53485 GCF_002922805.2 Oryzias melastigma | reverse complement strand
CATCTTCAGCTGACAAATTCGGCTTACAACATTTACACTAGTATTATCAGAGGTAATGTTTTTTTGAATATAGTTTTTTGTTAGTTTAAAGCTAATGATGATTAAGATGTGTGCATTGCATCCACTTTATGCATGACCCGATTAGTCGACTATTAAAATAATTGTTTGTAACAGTACTATTCTCCACACATTAACCTATACTGAAATAAAAAGTCCATGTTGACATTCTTCTTTCCTGAGTGGCAGAAATAAAAATATATTGTGCTATTTGAACAGATTCTCCAGATTTAGAAGATTGAACAAAAATTTGAACAGACCAATGGAACAAAACATTTTTATATTAGTAAAGTCTAAATTGAGCAGTTCACGTATCTCTGCAAACTGAATAAACTCAAACGGATCGATGGATAATCAGGTAAAGATGGTCATCCTTGAAGCGTAAACTTGTGACTTGAATTTAAAAAAGCATTAACAGTATTTGGTAGAGTTATGTGTGAGTTAACTCATGTTTTGACAAGACAATATTTAAAATAATTTAGTGCAGGGCTCTGGAACCTGAGGCTCCGGAGCCACATGGGACTCTTCTATCCTTCCAATGTGGCTCTTCGCCTGTAAGAAAAATTATAACAATTTGAGTAAATTTTGTGTTAGTTAGGTTAAGCACATGTTCTAATCAGTAAGTTGTTGTCTTAATGATAGAAAGTGGCATGCCTGACTTGGTATTCTCTAATTTTTAATAAGTAAAACTGCTGCAACAGGAAGATCTTAGTTTGTATTTTATATTGAAATAAATTTTTATGTGCTGCTGTCAAAAGGAAAAAAAGCTAAAGTTGTTATTTTAAAGAAAAATATCACAATTATTGTACATATCTGTATGCTTACTGGGCACATAAGCATAAATAAAGTGTATTTTCTAATTGATTTAGTGGGATTTGATGGGTTTTAGTTTGTAAGAATTTTGACCAAATTCTCTTTTGGTGTTAAAGGTTGCAGACCTCTGGTTTAGTGAAACCCTTTCCCTCAATTTATTCAAAACAAATTCAGCTTATCTGTGCTTTTCTTGTTGTACGGAAGAGGTGAATAACAGAATTAATTTGTGCTCATTGTTAGAAGGTTTTTAAAAATACTGAAGGCTGTAAAAATCTACAAAGTAAAACAGGAAGTCAAAGAAGACATTTATTTTGTTAAAATAAATAAATAAATAAATAATCTAATCTATAAACTTTACACTCTTAAAAACATTTTATATGATTTGTTTTTACCAAATTCTTGTAATATTCATGTTTGTATATATTTTTGGGTTACTTTTTAGAGCAATAATGTTTTTTTGTGAGTTATAGTAGTTTGATTTTAACCTGATATATGTAATTTTTTTAAAAGTTTTAAGTTAAAATAACTCAGCAGATAGTTAGTCCCCTTTTTAAACATGTAAAACAACCCTATTAGGTTATTTAGCAACACAACAGCCAATCAGAATGCAGAACGCTGGTGGATCGGAGACAATTACAGCGTATTTATTGCGTATTATTGATTACCTTTCAGTGATTCCACTGCAGTTTAGGACTCTGTGTGTCCTGTGGGGCAGCAGGGTTACATGTCTGAACACTGTGTGTGTCGCTCTGTACTGTACATGGTGACTGGTGGAGATGAACAGAGCTCTGTCCTGATGAAGGAGTGAGACAAAGACCTGGCTTCAATGCCACAGCAGTGCTGGATGACTGTTTTCTGCTCCCGTTTGTCACCACTGCAGATCTGCAGACACGCAGCAAACATCAGAGGTGCAACAGAAATGGTGAGCATTGTTGGAGCTATCCAGCTGTACAGTTTAGATCCAGATTCCAGCTCAGACGAGGAAAACAAAGACGTTCATGCATCTATTTTTCTTAAACGTCCCCCATGACATTTTATTTTCATTAAAAAACATTCTCATTAGTGTTTTGATTTATATTATGAAGTTATTAATCAAAATGCCATAACCTAAATGTCCTAAAAAGTAATTTTTCATGATGATCTGAAGCCTCTGTTTCCAAAACGTCCTCTGAGGGGGCGTGGCTTTTGGAGCTGAGCTGAATAGTTTTGGAAATTGTTTGATTATTTCCCCTGATTGATCAATACAGAAAAATGAATATTGATATCATAAATGTTTAACAGCTGTTGTTTTGAAAAGAATGGGTCACCAGGTGCATCATAAACAGAATTTGTGGCCGTAGAACAAATGCCTTTTGTAAAAGTACGATATTTTTCAGATAAGTATGGCAACTGTTTACAACTTTTGTAAACTTTGTTTCTTCTTTGTGTCTGCCCTCACCTGATTTAGTCTCTGAAACATAAACTGGATAAGTTTCCTCATGATTGTCTGTTGGAGTCATGACGTTTGTGTTTCACTCTGCTGTTTTTACTGGAGGTTTGACTCTCACTTCCTTATTTTTTTATGTGAATTCATCATTTTAGTGGCTGGTTTGTGCAGACAGACCACGTTTGGATCAATCATGTTCAGGGGTCAGTGGGACTTGATCCTGACCAGGTGGTGTTTGGGGTGTTTTGGTATAAACTTCAGAGCATCTTTCATCCAAAGTGATGCTGAGGTGTTTGATCCACTATGACACATGTGTCAAAGTCAAGGCCCGGGGGCCGGATTCTGGAGTAATATTCACGCCTTTCTATTATGTTAAAAGTTTTGGAGTTTTAAAAATTAATATTCTGCTAGCCTTTTGGACTATTTTTTCATTAACTAAGATTTTTTGGCTATTTTGGAGCTTAGCTAATATTTCAGCTACATGCTAGTAGTTTTATCCAATTTGGGCTTTTCTTTGGTTTTTTTTTAGCCTGTTTTGGAGTTTAGCTAATATTTACACTCTAGCTCTTTTAGCAAATTTAGGCTTTTTCAGTTTTTTAGGCTATTTTGAAGTTTATCTATTTTTTCGGTTACACTGTAGCTGTTCTTTTTTTTTTTCTTCAAGGTTTTTTAGGCTAATTTGACATTTAACTATTATTTTAGCTGGCTATCAGCTTCAGCTCTTTTCAGCCATTAATTTCGGCATTTTTAGCTCTCATTTTCAGCATCTTCAGCTATCAGAACTAGCATATTCAGTGGGGAAATTCAGCTTACAGTATTCAATTTAGCATTGTCACAGGTAATGCTAAATCTAGTTCATAATTAAGTTAAAAAGCTATGGTCTTAAAGTTTTAAAAATTAGTATTCTGCTACCTTTTGGACTATTTTGGCATTTATTAAGAGTTTTAGGCTACTTTGGAGTTTAGATGAAATTGCAGCTACATGCTAGCTGTTTTGGCCAATTTAGGCTTTTTTCAGTTTTAAAAATTGGCATTCTGTTACCTTTTTGGACTATTTTGGGATTTACTAAGAGTTTAGCTGGCAATCAGCTTCAGTGTTTTCAGCTAATAGCTTCAGCGTCAGGTGCCATGAAATTTTAAATATACTTCTTTAAATTAGTCTCTTCCAGCCCACCTGGGCCATGGAATAATTAAATATATATATATTATATATATATATATTTAAACATTTATTTGTTGATTTCAACTTTTATTTATTTAAAGCCAAGTTTAAATAATTAATGACGCATTTATTTAATTATTTCATATTAAATATATTTACTTAAAATGTTCTCTTCCAGCCCACACTGCGCCATGAAATAATGAAATATATCATGAAATATTTAAATGTGCTTTTTGAATTCTATTTTAGTGCCACATATTTAAACATGTAGTTATTGATTTCCACTTGAATTTATTGAACATCAATTTTAAATAATTAATGACACATTTATGTGAATATTTTATAATATATATATTTATTTCAATTTGTCTCTTTTAGCCCATAATGGGCGATGAAATAATTAAATATATCATGAAATATTTAAATGTGCTTTTCAAATGCTATTTTCTTTATTGATTTCCACTTGAATTTATTTAACACCAATTTTAAATAATTAATGACACATTTATGTGAATATTTTATATTAAATATATTTATTTCAATTTGTCTCTTTTAGCCCATACTGGGCCATGAAATAATTAAATATGTCTTGAAATATTTAGATATGCTATTTTAAGATTTTAATGCCAGATATATTTCAACTTTTATTTGTTGATTTCAACTTTTATTTATCCATGCCAATTGCAAATAATTATTGGCACATTTATTTAATGAATGATTTAAAGGTGTATATATATTTATTTCTTTTGGCTCTTCTGATCCTCCATATATGATGATAGAAAACACTGATTGTGGAGCCCCAGAAAGCCCTCTGCGCGGTCAACGAGGCTTCAATTCAATTCAATTCAATTCAATTCAATTCAATTTTATTTATATAGCCCAAAATCACAAAGAGATTTGCCTCATTGGGCTTCCCTATAACGGTCATGATGCAGAACCCGCGGTAGAAACAGCGCCTCCTCCACCGTACTGCAGCCTGCATCTGCGGCCGGTCACTGCGCACGCGCAATGAGATGGATGGCCGCTGCACCTGACGGCCCACCAGGAAGTGTGGCGGACAAATCCTCGGCCTTTAATCCCCGCTGAGCACGGCACCTGGAGGAGCCTCCGACGGGAGAATGCTCAGCGAGCCGGAGCGCGCAGTCTGACCGTCTGGACCGTCTCCGCTCCGGGACCTCCCCTCACCCCCTCTCCCCACCGAGCCCCAGACCCGCCGCCGCTGAGCGGAGGCTCCGTGAAGCGCCGTGAAGCTCCGTGAGGCTCCGTGAAGCTCCGGGCACGTCCACCCTGACTGCAATGGGATGCTGCGGTAGCTCGGAGGTAAGCGCGGCCCGGTTCTGCTCGGCTAGGCTCGGTACGGTCCTCCTTTCCGTGTGTCCTTCAGCGCCGCGTGTTTACGGTTCTAACCGTGAGAGGCAAACCGTCCCCGGTGATGGGAGGAGGCCGAGCGGGGATTACAGCCAGCAGCTCTCCTCTAATCCCATTATCTCCCCGGGGAGCTGCACGTAAACAGCCGACCCAGCTGGAACCGAGCGGGGTTCGGGATGACACCGAGCCCGGCCGACCCAACAGGCCGGGGGAGGCTGCTTGGCCCGGCCCGGTCCAGCTCGGCTCGGTCCAGCAGGCCCGGGTTTGCTGACTGTGCGTGTGCGTGTGTGTTTCAGAGGACAAAGAGAGAATGGAGACCGCTGGAGGACCGCAGCTGCACAGACCTGCCCTGGTTCCTGCTCTTCACCGTCTTCTGCGTCGGCATGGTAACCAGAACTGCTGCATCAGCACCACTCACTCTCACACCACTGTACTACAGTACTACTACAGTAATTATACTTCTCTAGTGCCAATACTTAAACAATACTGCCCCATTGTACACTATACTACAACAGTACTACAGCCCAACATGATTATTTACAGTACTGGAACAGTACCACAAAAAGGACTGTTCAAAGGTAATAGGGGTGAAAGGATTGATCAACCAATCATGGTTCAAACCCCAACAGTCACTCTCATTGGCCTCAGTTGTAAGACAGCAGTAAACACAAATATCTCAGCTGCACCACACAATAATAAGCTGATCTACTTCAGTGTTTTACATTAAAGACCCGCTCCAATCAAAATTATGTTTTTATGGCATTTTTCTGATGATGGAGGACATGCATAAAGACATTTCTGAGTATTTATTCATTAAATTGTTGTGAGTAACGAGCAGATGAAGAATACTGTTTAAAAAAGCTTCTAGCTAGTAGAGTTAATAAAATCAATTAATCGATTTAAGCTCAATAGATCGATAATTGATTCATAAAAGACATGAATCGATTTAGCACATAAAGTTAAAGTCCACTAGCTTGATGCTAACGTTTTATGGGATTTCCAATAGGACGGCTAATGCTAACGCTCAGTCAACATAAACAAACGTTGATGTCTTAATGAACATCTTTATAAACTCACAGGTATTAATTTTCTAGGCTCTTTTAAGGAAATATTTTTTAAAGTAACTATTTGTGGTTTAAAACATCGTTTTTTCCTCATACTTTATTCTTCTGGAATAAGGTGTACAGCTATAGTGTGATCGCCACCTAGTGGCCAAACTGAAATGTCCTCCAGGAGAAGCAGAACAATGTTTACAATGTTAATGATCTGAACATTTTAGTTAGAACTTCTCCTTTAGAGAATCCATGTAACACTGGATGATATTAACAATCTCATTATTTCACTGATACATTTACAGTATGTGAACTGGATCAGATTAATATAAATATATTTAGATCATACCGTAGATTATTAATGTAATTCTAAACAAATGTGTATAAATGTGTAAACTCAAAAAGGAATTGAATTGAAGAATCAGAAAAAAATCTGAATCGAATTGATTCAGTCTCTTGTGAATCAAATCAAATTGTTCCTGGAAATTATAATCGATACCCAGCCCTACTAGACATGACGCAGAAGCTACTACAGTAAGTCTTCTGCTGCGCTTCTTTCTGATGTATTGTAGACAAATAAATCCATGAACGTCTTTGTTTCTTTGTTTTCCTCGCCTGAGCTGGACACAGGTTTTTAGATTTTGATTACTTGATCACTGGGAAGGCTTTTACAACAGATCTGAAGATGATCGGAGTGAGACTTTGATGAATTAAAGCCAACACACACAGATTTAGTGAGTTATACCATGAAACCCAATGCCTATTCAGAATCTTACTGTAGTACTGCAATACATCTGGTGGACAGAGTTTCATTCTGAAGCTTTTATTAAGTTTTAGGCCCTCTGATTTATTGGCTTACATGTAGGACTACAGTAAAAGAGAGTGAAGATTCATATATTGGTGCCACTCTGCAGTAAATACTTTTAAAGTACTCGTGTGGGTGGAATCACTCTCAAGTGTGTGGTAGTAGCGTGTTTGATGTGTGAGGCTGTCCAGGTGTTTTACTGTTTCCACGTTTTTTTTGTTCATCTTAGTCGTAGTAGAAGTACTTTGAGAAGACGTTTAAAAGGATTGTTCTCAATTTTATTTATTTATATACAAAAGGATCAGAGCAGAAAAGGCTGCTGAACTTCTAAGTACTCTCATCATACTTTATATGGTTAAAATAAGTATCTGTTGTGATGTTTTTGTTTCCTGAGAGTCAATAGAAAACTTTTTCTGCATCACTAAAAAATATGTCTTCACCTAGTTCAGGAGTCTAACATACCTAAAGAAAACAAATAAACAAACTAAGACTACCAAGGTCCAACCCCAAACTAAAATAACAAAACCCAGCAGTGTAAGACTGCTGAGGACAAAGAGAGGAAAAAGAACCAAAAAGATTAATAAAAGACAAACAAAATAGCACTTTTTTAAAGTAAGGATTACTTAATTATCATTTATTTAATTTAGATGAGTTAAATGTATAAACTGATGTCTGAGGTTCACATAGATGATAAACTCTGTAGGTTTTTACATCCTGTTGACCTGAAGACGTCTAGTTTGTTCAACTCTACCTCCAGAATGAACAGATTTTATATAGAAAGAAAAACTTTGGTAAAAATGTTGATCTTTTATGAGTTAAAAACACTAATTATCTAATGCTGAACAACATTGGTTACTATCTGTCCAGAGCTGCAGATGATCCTGTTTTGCACAGTGTGTCTTTTATTTTGAAATTAAGTTATTTGAGCTTCTGTCAAATGTAAAAAAAATCACATTTTGAGAGATGCCAGGTTCTTTTTATTTTTTTGCTTTTGTTTGTGCAAAAAATGAACATAATTCTCATTTATTATTAAAAGAAAGAAAGTCATGAATGCAAATCCAACTACCTAAAGATTGAAGTAAAACTATGTGGCTCATCTTGGTTTTGATCAGTAAAAAAACAAAAACCAAATGGCTCTTTTATCGTTAAAGGTTGCCGACCTTTGACCTAGTTAAATATTCCATTACATTAAAATGCCTTTAAAAAAATTATGGGATTCAGTTTTCAAATTTGAGACAGGAATTGTAAAAAACAATGTTTGTGTAAATCTTTTTTTTTATCTTTAATATAAATAGTTGGGGTCCAAACAAACACTGTTTTTAAATACACCCTGTTCACATTCACACCTGTGCAGAGGACTCACCTGTGTTCAGAGTTCTAACAATATCAGACCCCATTGAACCTGACCTGCTGGTTGAGAGATTTGAACCAGTCACCCTCTCTTCAAGGCCGGTATTTTAAAGGCTGGTTTGAACCAGAACAGAAACATTCTGTTCCTACAGACCAGGCTGGAGAACAAAGTTCTTCTTTGTGACAAAACAAAGCAGTGAGTTTGCTATTTTCAGTTTAACGGCAGAGGAGGATTTTCTGTGGCTCTGCAGTTGCTGAGGAAAAGAAAACCGCTGAATGTGATAGGCTGTTGGGTCTGTCGGGTCACAATGTTAGACACGGCCCCTTCTCGGAGCACCACGCCCACTCAAACACATGATATGACCCCACTCCCAAAGTAACCCCCCATAATTCCTAACTACTAAATAACTATATAGTGCAGGACTACATAGTACTCTGGATTTTAAAGATAATTCCGACACAATGCTCACTAGTTTTCTTTCCTTTTTCTAAACACCTGACAGGATTTCACCGATTTTGCAAAGTGAAAATCGAATAAATACGAACATTTCATAACATTTATTTATGACTCCACTTTGTTCTGATGGTGAAAATGTTGAAGTTTTATTTAAATATTACATTTAAACACTTTTTTGTTGAAATAATTGTGCCACAATGCATTGTGGTCTATATCTGCCAGTCTAGTGAGCATCGATGCATGCTAGACTTCTGGGAAATTTCGAGTGCACTCGATTTTGGATTTAGTAGATTCGGACAGCAGTAAAAATGGCGAATGCACTATATAGTGATGGGGGGGTTCGGACACAACCCCAGGATAGCACAAGGTTTAAAGGTCAATCTGTTAGTTATAAATTACAGAAAGGAAGAGCTTCAAAGAGCAAAAGTGTCACAATGAAGTGAACTTTAACTTTAAAGATCCACTCCAGTGAAAATGTTGTTTTTAAAATGTTCTTAAAGCATGGACGACATGTATAAAAGAACTTAAGGTTAAAACTGCGTTTCTGAGCATTCCTTTATTCAATCCGTGATGGATCAGATGAAAACCTGAGGTCTGAAAAAGCTCTGGTTTGGGATGCAGCAGCTGTCTTCCTGCTCCGCTCCAGTTCTGATCCATCCAGACAAACAGATCCAGTAACTCAAGGCCTCCAGGGCCGGCCTCCTGCTGGTTTTCCAGAAGCCTTATCTGCTGGTGATTACCTGGATCAGGTGTGTTTAGCCAGTAAGGAGCTTCAATGTCAGGTTGGTTGGCCCTCGAGGCCTGGAGTGTGAGCCTTCTGCATAAATGCCTTCCTTATCCTCGTCTGAGCTGGCATCTGAACTGTAAACTGGACAGCTCAGATAATTCTCTTGCTATGCTAATGTTAGCCTAGCTTTGTGAGAGGCTGTAAGCTAGAGGGAGAGAGTGGAAACAGAGAGATTGTGGAATATCAAAGTTGGGTTATTTTTGCATCCAGAACTTCTGCTCTGCAGAAACTATGTCCTTTTTGATTTAACTTAAAGAGACCACTGGGGACGATTTTATGATGTATCAAAATATAGTTGGAGTGGACCTTTAAACAGACGTCCCTGCAACTTTCTGCAGGAGGAACCGGTCTGCAGCATTAGGAAGAAATGACAGCTCAAAAAAAAATATTCATTTTGGCTGCACTCGAAAAACTAAAAACCATCATCATGATTGACCTGATAGAAACTGAATGGATTTGCAGATTTTTTTACACTCACTGAATCATTCAGCTCGTTCTGAACGTTCAGTTTGTCTCATAAACGTCTCTTGAAAAAAATGTCTGACGTTCAGATGCCAACAGGAAGTAGAACCTGATTGGTCGAATGGGTCTCCCAGAGGAGCTGAGGACAAGAGTGGGAGAACGTGAATTAGGTGTAAATCATTGAGTCACAGCTGCTCAAACAAATGATCTGATTGGTGGGATGCAGTTTGAGGATGCAGCTGAACGGAGGGCAGAAATAGAAGCATAAAACTTTGATGAAGAGTGAAGAAACAAAACAAAAAGCCGACTTTGGTGTCGGTGTTCCTACGATTCTTAGATTCAGGTGAACCTCTGAGGTGGCACTGGTGGTTTCTGAAGTTCTGACTCATGAATGATCTCCCTGGTTCCTCTTAACGCTGAGGCTCGTCTGTTCGTCCTGCAGGGCAGCATCTGCGGCTTCACCATCGTCACCGGCGGCGCCGCTCGCCTCGTTTTCGGATATGACAGCTACGGCAACACCTGCGGCCAACGCAACGAGCTGATCGAAGGCGTGCGGCTGAGCGGCCTCGACCACACCGACAGGAAGTGAGTGTCTGTACGGCCTGCACTGCAGGTGTCTGTGGATGAACAGGAGTCCTCACTGTAGAGAAAGTTTGAGCTTAGATTAATCCGGGTTCACTTTAACTCTTATAACACATGTCAAAGCCGGATCCGGCCCTCCAGATCATTTTATTTTATTGTTATTAATGACCCGATGTTATCTTGTGCTCATTTCTAACTTGTATAATTTTGACAAAATATATTTTCATGGAGAGTTAAAATATTAAAAGTTATTTAAGGTTTAAGTTGATTTATTCTGGAATAATATTCCTGCCTTTTTATTAATCATAATTATGTTAAAAAGTTACAGTTTTAAAGTTTTAAAAATTGGCATTCTGCTAACCTTTTGGACTATTTTGGCATTTACTAAGATTGTTTAGCTTAATTAGGAGATAAACTAATATTTCAGCTACACACTGACTATTTTTGCTACATTTTTTTTGTATTTTAGGCTAATTTGGCATTTAACTTACATTTTAGTTGGCTATCAGATTCTGTGTTTTTAACTATCAGTTTCAGCATCTTCAGCAGCCAAATTCATCTTACAGCATTCACACTAGTATTATCACAGGTAATGCTATATATCTAGTTCATAATTATGTTAAAAACTTACAGTTTTACAGTTTAAAAATGTTGTTTTAGAATGCTCAATGAATGTTTATCCTGTTCGGCCCGCGATCTAAATGTGTTTTTAATTTTGGCCTCTTGTGCGATTGAGTTTCACACCACTGATTTATACAAAAAATTATTTGATTTTTGCTGATATCTTCAAACACTGTTACTCAATCCTTTGGTTCTGTTCATGCAAAATATATTCTCTTTTTATTTTTGAGTAAATTATGAATTTGTAATGTTACCCTCTCATTTCTGCTGCTTCTCTGTCTGAGACTGAAAGACAAACAGGATAAACATTTGTTAAACACTCTAAAACTACATTTTTAAAACTTTGAAACTGTAACTTTTTAACATAAATATGAATAATAAAAAGGCAGGAATATTATTCCAGAATAAATCAACTTAAACCTTAAATAACTTTGAATATTTTACCATAAAAATATATTTTGTCAAAATTATACAAGTTAGAAATGAGGCAAGATAACATCGGGTCATTAATAATAATAAAATAAAATGATCTGGAGGGCCGGATAGAATTACCCGGAGGGCCGGATTCGGCCCCCGGGCCTTGACTTTGACACGTGTGCCATATTAAACTCAGGCAACATCAGTGGAATTAATGACAAAGAACAGGCTGCTGTATTTGGCCAGGGCTGAATTCCCTCCTAACTCCCAAACTACCAAAAATCTATGTAGTTCCCTGAATTTTATTGCATTTCAGACACCATGTTCTCTACTGTTTTTTAGGGCTGGGTATCATTTCCAGAAACGATTCGATTTCATCAGCCCAGCCCTACTTTTTTTGTTTGTTTTTTAGAATGCTAAATATGACATCACCCATTTGTCGACGTAAAATCATAATTAATGTGAACATTTTAGAATACTATTTATGAATCTAATGTGTTCTGATGAAGAAAGCTTATTAAAAAAAGTACTTTGATTTTTTTTTTCCAAATGACAAATCGTGTAATGCATTGTGGTTTATATTAGGCAATCCAGTGAGCATCGCTTAGTTGTTTTCCAGAGATTTTTGGGACATTTTTAGGGCTGGATTTCAGCCACGGAGAAAGTGATAATGAAGAACTCTGGTTCCAGCTGAACTGTTGAAAACAAGTAAACTGCACATAATGTCAGATGACAACACAATCTCACTGTCGTGTTGTTGCACCAAAGCAACTTTACAGTCGTGTGGATCTGGAACCTGAACACACGGAGCTTTCAGAGTCCTGCGGGAGACTTTAATATGCTGACAGAAAGCTCTGAGTCATCAACAGAGCTGCTTAAGCACGCACACAAACACACACACAGTCTATTTTTACCAGCAGCTCCACCTGCAGGTGATAAAAAATAGAGAGGAGATTTCAGAGCTACTTTTCTGCTCGGCTGAGATCTAGAGGATCTGCTGTGTGAATATTTTATTTGGACTGCAGCGACTGTGTTTGACTCACAGGTCAATGACTCAAACAGAGATGGAAATGAACATTCAACTGCATCAAGCTGCTTCGGATCACATTATTATGAGTGGTTTCAGTTTGTTTGTGTAGACCAGAGCTGCCCGACCCTGGTCCTCCAGATCCACCACCCTACCCTGTTACCAGCTCTCTCTGCTGGTGAGGATGAAGAAACTCCTGAGTCAGCTTAAAACAGTGATCTCTCTGAAAACAGTGCAGAGAGAACTGTAGATGAAGGGCCTTCCTCTCACACAGTCAGCTTTGGTGAACCTCAGGGCTCTGCACTTGGTCCACTACTGTTGTACTATATCTACTCATTCATCAGGTAACATTTTGAGGCTCAGCTGCCCTAAAGCCTGCAACGTTTAGTTAGCTTTTTACTGAAAATTTATGTTTTTAAAGGATCTAATCATAGCTTTTAAAACAGTTTCTGATCAAAAATTATTGTTTTTTTTCATTTTCTCCCCCAAGAACTGTTTCGACTTAACTTTGAGATTCCTGTTTGATGCCGAATGGTTGGAGAAGTCCCACAGAGCATCTCCTAAAAGTGACCTGAGACATGAAAAGAAGAGTCTCATTTTCGTCCAACACTAATTTTTTTGATTTATTTAAACTGTGTGATGCCATAACAATATGAGAAACATTAAAACAAATATAGAAAACTGATGTTACACAAGATTTATCACAAATAAACAAAGGATTACTAATTTATGGTAGAATATAAAAGGGATTGTGTCACATCAATTATTAGGGTTTTTAAGGTTTTCTTTTTTCGCTCCACAGCATCCCGTGACTTTAGTGGCTCTCTGTGTCTGAAAGTAGGTCAAGCTGTGCTGAACAGAGCTCTGCTTCAGAGAAGCTTTCAGGGGAACCACAGTTCGATCTGCTCTGTTTCAGCTTTTGGGACTCAGGTTTGAGTTTACTGAAGATCTTTCTTCAGCTCCCTGTGCAAAACTGTCCCTGCAGGCTGATCGTTTCCTCACAGCTGGGTCTCCTTGCCAAGTTTATGATTCAATTTGATTTACTTTGCAAGTTTCTAATAAAAAGCAACTTTTACTAATACAATTGTGGGTTCTTACAATAAAAGTGGAAGCATAACCAAAAAAAACCCTTAATTTTATAAATGGATGTTGTATCTTCTAAGTATAGAATTTAATGAACTGATTTGTCAAACCCACCTCAAACATCTCAGTGTTTGGTGTCTTGAGTGCATTTGTGTGTTTCTACTTCCCGCAGGTTCGTCTTCTTCCTGGATCCCTGCAACATCGACATTGTTCAGAGGAAAATCAAGTCCGTGGCTCTGTGTGTGTCCCTGTGTCCCGCGGAGGAGCTGAAGACCTACCAGGACCTGAAGAGATTCGGCATGGTCAACGGTGAGCTCACCACCACACAGAATGAGGGCTGATGGGAAATATGAAGGTGAAGAGTCATTTATTGTATGTCAAGCCTCGTCTCAGAGAGGAAGCAAGCAGCTGTCTGCACGCTCGCCATCACGTCACCCTGGTGACGGATTGTCTGCAGGTCACACAGAACCGAGCGTGCTCAGAGCGTATAGTAACAAAGGCTGCATTAATGTCAGATGTATAGCTGGTGCCATTTGGTGGTCTGAGCCTCACTGTTAACTGTAGACAAGGAGGACCGGGTCAGGTGACCTCAGTTGCTGTCACCGTTTTGAGACTAGTGCTTCCACAAACGATTATTTTACTAGTCAACTCATGAGGTCATGAGTAAACTGGATGTAAAGCACACATCTTAACTGTCATTAGCTTTTGACTAAATAAAAACTAGATATAAATAACATTACTTGCGAAAATGCTAGTGTGAATGCTGTAAGCTGAATTTGGCCATTAAAGATGCTAGTGCTGATAGCTGAAAACGCTGAAGCTGATAGCGAACTAAAATATTAGTTAAATGCCAAACTAGCCTAAATTAGCCAAAAGAGCTAGCATGCAGCTGAAATATTAGCTAAACTCCAAAATAGCCTAAAAAACAGATATTCCTAAATTAGCCAAAATAGCAAGCATGTAGCTGGAATATTAGCTAAATTCCAAAATATTAAAAAAAAAAAACTGAAAAAATCCTTAATTAGTCAAAATAACTAGCATGTAGCTGAAATATTAGCTAAACTCAAAAATATTTAAAAAAAAAACTGAAAAAATCCATAATTAGTCAAAATAACTAGCATGTAGCTGAAATATTAGCTGAAATCCAAAATAGTCTAAAAAAAATTAATAAATGCCAAAATAGTCCATAAAGTAACTTTCAACTTTTTCGAAAGATTTTCCGGTTCCGGGTCACGACGAGCAGACGCGTGTCTCCAGCTCTCATCAACTCTTCGGCTTTTAAAGTCTTTTAAAGTTGCCCACCAGCGACTTTAATCACTGAGCTGCTGCTAAACTCCAAAATAGCCTAAAAAACTAAAAAAAAAATCCTTAATTAGCTAGCATGCAGCTGAAATATTAGCTAAACTCCAAAAAAATGGAAAAATCTGAAATTAGCCAAAATAGCTAACATGTAGCTAAAATATTAGCTAAACTCGAAAATATCCCAAAAAACCCTAATAAATTCCAAAATAATCCAAAAAGCTAACAGAATACCATTATAACTTTCTACTTTACTACACTCTGACTCCATACAATATAAAGTAACGACTAATCAGCTATTAAATTAATCACTAACTATTTTATAGTTGATTAGACTTCGATTAGTTGACTAATCGTGGCAGCTCTACTTGATACAGGACAGAATTCAGGTGTTGGACCTGAGGCCTGTCACTGACTGACACCAGAACCAGCAGAACCTCCACCCCTGCGATAACAGTTTGTGATGATGGTTTTGAGCTGACCTTGTTAGTGTGTTCTTGTTTCAGGATCGGAGTTGTGTTCTTACGAGTTAGCCGCTCACAAATATCCCAGTCTCCCGGAGAGGATCGATAAATGTCCTAAGCTTCCTGTTCCACCCAGGTACGCCCACACCTGTCCTCTTCTGGACATCCAGTCCATCGTCTGTCCATCTCTCAGTGTCTCCGTGTCTCATTCCTCAGTAAGCCTCTGCCGGTGTTTAACCGCTGCACCCCGGTGGACGTCTCATGTTACGCCAAGTTTGCGGAGGCCGTGGTGACGTTTGTGGGGGACAGCAGCGTCCTGCATCGCCTGATCGCCGGCGTCGCCGCCAGTAAAGAGATCATTATCGGACTGTGTGTTCTCGCTCTGGGTGAGAACATCAAATGAGGTGTGATGTCATTTCCTGTGACCTCAGAGGGCAAAGGCGTCATGCTGTCCTTTACTCTGACCTCCAGCTCTCTCCATGATCCTCATGGTGATCATCCGGTACATCTCGGCTGTCCTCGTCTGGATCCTCACATCGCTGGTCGTCCTTGGATCCCTAGGTGAGGTCACTTCCTGTGTAATGGCAACCCATTGAGTCATGTCATGTGACCTGTCTGTTTTTGTGCATCAGCGGGGACTGGAGTTCTCTGGTGGCTCTACATTGACCACCGGCTGTACGGCAACGACACGTCCCCCAAACTACCGAAGGAGGCGAAGGAGGAGATGAAGGCGGAGCTTAGCGCTGACAGCGGGCAGGCACTGCTGGTGTACGCCGTGTCCGCCACCGTCTTTACCGTACGTACGACTGAACAGCAGGAAACCCCTACGGGCGCTCGGCTGCAGAACTGAGTCTGTGTCTGTGTCCAGATCATCCTGCTGCTGCTGATGCTGTTCATGAGGAAGCGGGTGGCGCTCACCATCGCTCTGTTCCACGTGGCAGGAAAGGTCTTCATCCACCTCCCCCTCCTCACCCTGCAGCCCTTCGTCACCTTCCTGGCTCTGCTACTCTTCTGGATCTACTGGATCCTGGTCCTGCTCTTCCTGGGAACAAGTGGTCAGTCAAACACAGACACCCACAAAAGATTGTGCAGATTGTTTCAGTGTTAAACCCAGTCAGCAAGGCCAAGCGGGCCCCATATGGTTTAAAAGTGGCAGAAAATATGGGCCCCCATTTGGTTTGTCTACAGTTTCTGTGGTAGCTTAAGTGGACACTCAGTGGGTTGCCTCGTTTTGCTAGCCAGCCTACCGGTGTATGGTGTAGCATGCTAGTGAGCTCCACTGTAGCAAGCTATCAAACTCTACTGTACCAAGCTCTGGTGTATCGAGCTCCACTGTAGCAAGCTAGGAATATCCGCTGTAGCAATCCGGTGTTTCCAGCTAGCAAGTTTTGCTATAGCGAGTTTCACTGTAGTGAGCTAACAAGCTCTGGTGTATTAAGCTAGCAAGCTCTGCTTTATTGAGTTAGCAAGCTCCGCTGTAGCGATCTCTATTCATCAGAAAAATAATTCCCACATCATGTCATAAATATTTTTGTACAAATGAACGACATTTCAAACTTTTTTATAAATAAATTCATTGTTATATAGGAAACACAATGCATACCGATGCTTTGTTGTGATTTTATTCAAATCTGTTAGTCTGCGTTCAGAAACGGGTCGGTGGGTAGTCGACACTGCCACAGATCACTGGCGCCTGTTATATCTGGGCCGGTCCCCACCCACAGCCATGCCGATGGTCCCGCAGACGGGAGAGATGGCTCAGTGAGCACTCCATCCACGGCCCCTGAGAGCAAGGTCCGGGCGGCACCCGCTTTAAAGCACGCAGCGGCCTGGACTTATTATATAGCTGAAGCCGGTCACAATGCAACACTGGGGGGTAAATTCGCCCAGCAAGGGAGCAACGCTGGGCTGGGGGCTCCCGTTCTACAAGTGGATCCACCCATCCTCGATCAGGACGCCAGAAAACACGGAAAGTGTGAAGTCTAAAGCTGGTATTGACTTTGAATAGACGACAAGATCAGCTTGAATGTTCATTATTGAGAGTAAACTCACTCAGATCTTGTTCAAATGTTTTCTAGAAGTTCTCTTTTATCAGCTGACACTAATAATTTACTAGTGAAAAGTTCTGGTTTTTCAGATCTGTTTGTTCAATTGTAACACAGCAGTAAACAGACATCTGTACCATTCCAATATGGAGAACAACTTTGTGTACGCAACAAGCTAGCATGTCATCTCTAGTGATATACCTCATTGAGGTGACTGTTAGCACGCCGCTACCTCTCCATGAAGAAGGCAGAGACACTTCATCAACTCAGAACAGAACCAGTAGTCCAACAGTCCCTTCAAAGTTCATTTACACATAAAAAGTTGAAAAGGTTTTAAATGTTCTAACAAAGCTACATTTCATCCCAAGATGTCATATGATCATGCAGTACATGGTAGCATTTTGTGAGTCCTGGGTGTTTGGTGTCTCAGGAAGGCAAACTTTGCCTTTTTGGATGTCATTGTGTATACACATAATAACAAACAAACACACAGTATAAGAAATAACAAAAACTAAATACCAGGAATAGTACACAGAGATTTTCAAAGTCGATGTTTACAGTTAGTCACAACCGGTCTTATTTGAAACAGGAGATACGTCACAGCTCTGTGCATAGAGTCCATTTTAGATTCCGACACCTCAACAAAATGGCAAAATGAAAATGCAGTAAGTAGTGAGTAGTGAAGAAATTCACACAACCTCGTCCTCATCACAGTGTTAGTTCTGTCCTGCAGCCTCTCGTCTCTCGTCAGGTGTCCACTCGGGGAGCAGATGCACCATGTTGTCATCGGGCCATATGGAGGTGGGGGTGGGGGTGTATGAATCATTCTGTTCAGTGTTGGGTTATAATACCAGAGAATGTCCAGCATCACTTGTGTTCAGAATACAAATGTTTTACGCTAGAACTTGAATGTAGAGAATAATTTTACGTTGAATCAAAATCAGAACACTTTATTTACCCCAGGGGGAAATGTGTTTACACTGAGCTGATATCACCACATTTCAACAGGCCACAGACAAAGAAAAAGCTGTTACAGATACTATGCAGTACAAATTATCAGTGTGTAAAATGAACACAACAGTTAGCAGTTATACTGAATCAAGAGATGAAATTGTGATGATTTTTGAGACAAACAGGAAGGATCATCAGCAGAAGTCACCATTTGGAATGACTGGATTAGAAAGTGCATAGTAATAAATGGAGAGTAAATGGTCTATATTCAACAAAAAGCACAGCGGCTTATTGGGTTTATTAAGAGAAACAAAAAGATAGATGACATACCCAGAATGCCTGAGGAGGCAGCTGATCAGTCAGAGGAGTGATCAGAGGTTTGTATCATTGGCAATAAGCACTAGCAGCTGGTATCACTAAGGAGCAATTAGCTATCGACTTACACTGGAATATATATATATATGTTTACTGTGTGTGTTGTTGGGGCGGCAGGGGATCTTTTTAAGCTAATCATCTGTTTGGATATTTTTATGGAAAATATTAAAAGTTATTTAAGGTTTAAGTTGATTTATTCTGGAATAATATTCCTGCCTTTTTATTATTCATAATTGTGTTAAAAAGTTACAGTTTTAAAGTTTAAAAATTGGCAATCTGCTAGCTTTTTTGACTATTTTGGGATTTACTAAAAAATATTTTAGGCTATTTTGGAGTTTGACTAATATTTCAGCTACATGCTATCATTTTTTAGCTATTTTGGGCTTTTTTTCAGTTTTTTTTCACTATTTTTAGTCCATTTTGGAGTTTAGCTAATATTTCAGTGAAATGCAAGCTATTTTGGCTAATTTAGGCTTTTTTCAGTTTTTAGACTACTTTGGAGTTTAGTTAATATTTCAGCTACATCCTAGCTGTTTTGGATGATTAAGGCTTTTTTCAGGGTTTTTTGTGTCCATTTTAAAGTTTAGCTATTTTCTCAGCTACATGCTAGCTGTCAAACCTAAGTTTATGAGGAGTCTCTCAGTCCAGTTCTCTATATACAGTTGATGGTTCAAATCCTCCATCATGGTCCATTCCATAATTTGGCATTTAGCTAATATTTTAGCAGGCTGTCAGCTTCAACATTTTCAGTTTTAAGCTTCAGCGATTTCAGCTATCAACTTCAGCGTTTTAGCCATCAGTTTTAGCATCTACAGCTATCAGCACTAGCATCTTCAGCAGCCAAATTCAGCTTACAGCATTCACATTAGCATTATTACAGGTAATGTTATATATCTAGTTCAAAATTATGTTAAAAGCTAGTTTTAAAATTTTACAAATGTATTTTTAGAGTGTTCAACAAATGTATATCCTGACACACCTATACATGTGACACATGTATAGGTGTGTCAGGAACCTTTTTAAAACCTGCTACCTTTCAAACATGGATGTAAGATAAAGTATACTCACTGGCAATTGTGTTACAATAGATGTGACTGTAACATATATGTATAAATCAAACAAAAAAAATACTCTCACCAATCAGGAGTGAGCTTGTTGTAATTCCACACCCCTACCACTGAGAACGGGCCCGGGAGGATCTGATTGGTCAGTTTATAACTTGCACTGCAAAAAAAATATGAAAATAATTTATCAAGAACCTGTTGAAAATGTATCAGAGTAATGACTGATTAATAGCTGTTCATTTCTCTGTTAAAGTCTATGGGATTTTCTTGGAGCCAGCGGGTACTTCCTGTTTGGAATGCTAGGGGGAGGAGTCTCTCAGTCCAGTTCTCTATATACAGTTGATGGTTCAAATCCTCCATCATGGTCCATTCCAGAATATTTGCATTCACATGAACATATCTGTCTGCTCCCCTCTGCAAAAACGCAGAGGTTTGTGTGTTTGCTGATACGGCGTGTGTGTGTATTGTGTAGATTTGTGTTTAGTATGAGTTTGTTAACACTGAGCCTCAAACAAGTCTCAAGGTCTGTTTTTGTGTTTTCTCTCGTTACTCTTTATACCCTCAAACTCTTAATCCCTTTGTTCTCTTAATGTTTGTCTTGTTTAGACCTAAATCATAAAATAAATCCTAAAATTAAACTGTAGTTTCAAGTACAAAAACTGTTAATGGAAAACTACTCATTGTTTGTCAGAGGATCATGTGACAGAAGCTGAAATGTAAAAATAGAATCAGTCCAAACCAAGAGATTCTCCGTTTCTGTTGGCTCAGCTGGACAGCACAAACAGGAGAATCAAACCTGTTTGAGTTTTATTTTTATTTCAGTGGATTGTTGAAGTTGAGTCTGCATCCTGTTCCCTGTCTTTATCACTAAATGAGGAAATCCTTAAACAGTTATATCTCTGGTTCTGCAGGGAACCCGGAGCAGAACGAGGAGACAGGCCTGACAGAGTTCAGGCTGACGGGTCCTCTGCAGTACCTGACCTGGTACCATGCCGTGGGTCTGGTCTGGATCAGTGAATTCATCCTGGCCTGCCAGCAGATGACTGTAGCTGGAGCTGTGGTTACATATTACTTTACCAGGTGAGTCCAATCGAGTTCTGATCCGACTGGTGGACCTGCATTCCAAAATCCTCTTTGTGTTGAAGAGACAAGAACCGGCTCCCGGTGACACCGATCCTGTCGTCGGTGCTGAGGCTGGTCCGGTACCACCTTGGCACAGTGGCTAAGGGATCGTTTATCATCACGCTGGTGAAGATTCCCAGACTCATTCTCATGTACATCCACAACCAGCTCAAAGGACGGGTACGGAGGGTTCCTCAGTCCAGACGGCTTTCAGAGTGCTTGTGGTTCTGCCTCATCACATGACCTCCTGCTTGTTCCTCAGGAGAACGTGTGCGCCCGCCTCCTGCTGAAGACGTGCATCTGCTGTCTGTGGTGTTTGGAGAAGTGCCTCAACTATCTCAATCAGGTATCGCCGGCCGCCTGTCTCCTGGGGTCTGGTCTGGTTTCAGGGTCACTCCTTCTCCTTCTCCTCCTCCCAGAATGCATATGCAGCCACAGCCATCAACAGCACCAGTTTCTGCACGTCTGCACGTGACGCCTTCGTCATCCTTGTGGAAAACGCTCTGCGCGTCGCCACAATCAACGCCATCGGAGACTTTGTGCTCTTCCTGGCCAAGGTGAGGAAGCTTCAGGTTTTCCTGCTGGATTCTGAGGAAGCTTGTTGTGTGGAGGATGATACAGGCCTCACTAGGGCTATTAAAACTAAATATTTAGTTTTTAACTAAATATTTAGTGTTTAAATAAATATTTAGCTAAAAACGGACTATTATTGTTTATATTTAGTTTTTAACTAAATATTTATTAAGAGAACTAAATAATTAGCTAAGGATCATGCTGATTGGGTGCTGACCTTGTCAATCCATGGCAGTCCAGAGTGAGTTTCAGTTGTATTGGTGATCAGGATGCGGTTGTTCTTTTCTGCTTGATTTAGTGAGACGTGATTCTGGTGAACTCAGATCTAAGTGACAAAGACATTGTATTTTGTCAAGTTTTTGTAAATCTGGGAACAACTTCAATGACACCTGAGGCTCACGGTCTAA
The DNA here is from genome assembly GCF_002922805.2 of Oryzias melastigma. Classification (NCBI taxonomy): domain Eukaryota; kingdom Metazoa; phylum Chordata; class Actinopteri; order Beloniformes; family Adrianichthyidae; genus Oryzias; species Oryzias melastigma. The sequence continues at coordinate 31,717 of NC_050521.1, read as the reverse complement.
ACTCCTTGTCTTCCCAGATCCTGATCATGACGTCGACGGCCTTCGCTGGCGTCCTCCTCCTGAACTACCAGCGGGATTACACCGAGTGGCTGCTGCCGCTCATCATCGTGTGTCTCTTCTCCTTCCTGGTGGCTCACTGCTTCCTGTCCATCTTTGAGATCGTGGTGGACGTCCTTTTCCTGTGCTTTGCCATTGATACCAAGTATAACGACGGCACGCCGGGGAAGGAGTTCTTCATGGACAAAGCTTTGATGGTGAGCCAACAGCATCATAAACATTACATTGAGTTCAAACAAATTTACGTTTGGTAATGAAAACGATTTTATCAAGAGGCATCCTTTAATTAACATTTAATGTCAAAGAAGTCAAAGTTCAAACATTCAAAGAAAAATGTGTCCAGTATTATAGAATGACCACAGAGATCTGATCAGTAACTCTGGTAAGCGGCATGCATTCTGTACAAAAGACACGGAACCGAGGAGATTGACTGACAAGGCAGGGGCCTAATAAATTTCATACAATACCTCGCACCAGATAATCCATACATGATCTATAGTGGTCCCACAAACGAGCTGAATTTGGCCGCTGAAGATGCTGAAATTGAAAGCAAAAAATGCTGAAGCTGATAGCTCGCTAAAATATTAGTTAGCTAGCTTGTAGCTGAAATATCAGCTGAACTCCAAAATAGCCTGAAGACTGCAAACATCCTAAATTAGCCAAATAGCTAGCATGTAGCTGATGCTTTTTTAGAAAGCATTTTAAAAAGCTTTAAATTTTGATATCTTGATCTTAAAAATGGTGCTGCTTAAAAGTTTTGTTTTTAATTTTTAAACACAATTGTGTAAGAAAAGTGCATTTCTTTAACACAGTGGATGCCCACCGCTGATTAAAATGACACAAAGTACAAGGAGGTGAGAAGCTAGTTGTGATCAGGGCTAAAACAAAACTGCTACGGTCCAGTATTTGCTGCTTTAACTCTCATATAAAAGCAGCTGCATAATGGTGCAGCTGAAAATGTGAACCAGTCAGAACTTTATCTCATCATTTTAGTGTCGTCTCTGTGGTTTTAATCATCGCTACTCTAACATTAACTCCTAATTCTGTCTCTTCCCTAAACAAACACATCACGTATGGGGTACGTTTGATTTGTTCTCCTGGGACGTTCAATTCATTCACAGAGGAGTAGACACATCTCTGTGCAAATTAGAAGTTATTTAGTTTGCAATGGGACAAAAAAGAACCCAATACAGGATTCATACAGTTTCTGAACACAATTGTGATTCATAGTTCAAGATAAATCAGTAATATATGGCGGAAAAGTGAAAATGGTTGAAAGTGAAACATGCAGCAAATAAATTAGCTTTTTTCTCTTTTATTGCAATCATTTCAATTTTTTAAAGATTATCAAAAAATAATTGGATAACACGAAGAGGCCCCAGGGTAGATCCCAGGAGAACTCCTCTGCTGACAGAGGAAAGCTACATGGACCTTCATCTGCTTGGTTGTCCTCTGCAGGAGTTTGTGGAGAGCAGCAGGCGGCTGGGGCGAGCAGCGGAGCGTGGGCGGAGCCGGGTGAAGGAGGCGGTGTCAGAGGGGGCAGAGATGAAGCCCATGGTGAGTGAATGCGGTGGTGAAGGGGGTGTGACCAGGCGGAAAAGCTCATCAGAGATCGCAGGGTTGAGGGCGAGGCCACACCTGGTTGAGGGTGAAGAGTGGGAGGAGCTTCAGGAGTTCCAGGTGTACTACCTGCTTGTGGGGGTGCTGGTGGACTGGATGCTGACGGAGCAGAGCGACTTCGTACTCTGTCTGAGTGAAGACGTCGTCCTCTTCCTTTGTATCTACCTGCCCACCTCTACCCTCTTCCTGTTTGTCAGCCTGCTGCACACGCCGAGCTCCGCCCCCTCAGCCACTAAATCAGCCGCCGTCTGCACTGCGTGCTAACACACCCATGCTAACTGCTGCATGCTGCCTGGATGAACACGGTGCTTCACTGTCATCATCTTCATCATGGTTCCCCTGGAACTAAACTCAGTGACTTTGTCTTTTTAAGAGACTCATTTTTCTATTTTTGTACTTTTTTATAGATATTATTTTTATAAAGTGATGAAAGTTGCAGCTGAGTGTGTGTGTCTTTGTGTTTACCCTCCATTTATTCATTCATCGTCAGCCTTTCACTGGAGGAGGACTCCGCAGACCGCAGGCATCTTCATCCCCAAATTCAGGTTCAAACAGCTATCAGAATCTGTGGAGCCACCGCTCAGAAAATCTATACGAATATTTATTCATATTACAAAAGTTTAATCTCAAAAAAAGCCTGGACCTAAAACCTTTTTGTGAGCTCTTCATAAAAATGTTTGGGTTTGTCTGCTGACTCCTCGCTCCTCAACAAGAAACCATCCAGACTCCACTCATGTCCACATAGTTAAAGAGGCTGCAGGATTTTAGAAGAAGTAGTATAAATACACATCTATTTTTAATGGTAAATAGATATTATTCCTCCTAAAACGCCTTAAAAATATCAGAGTAGACATTTCACTTCTCAAATGAGATGCTGTAAATGGATTTTGTAGTCAAGTTTTTCATTTCAGTTGCAGAACATTTTTAGCAAATAAATACCTAAGATGAAATTAAAAAAGTAAAAACAGTATTATTACCTGTATTGTTTATGCTGAAGTGTTGCCTCCAGGGTGCAGCCTTATCAATGTTCTTCCATGATCTCTGGGTGGGGCTTGTTTTGGAGTTTAGCTAATATTTTAGCAACATGCTAACGATTTTGGATAATTTGTTATCTACTAAGGTTTTTAAAGGCTAATTTAGAGTTCAGCTTCTATTTAAGCAACAGGCTAAGTTTTTTTTTTACTAATTTAGTTCACAAAAGAATTTTACTCTAATTTGTAGCTAGTATTTAAGCAATGTGCTAGCTTTTAGGGCTAATTTGGCAACTACTGATGGTTTTTTATGCTAATTTCTGTGTTTAGCTAATATTTTAGCAACACGCTAACCTTTTTGACTAGTTTAGTTTACTAAGGAATTTTAGGGTACCTTGGAGTTTAGCTAGTATTAAGTAACAAGCTAGCTTTTCTGGCTAATATGACATCCACTAAGGATTTTTTGGGCTAATTTGGAGTTTAATTCATATTTAAGCAACACACTAAACATGTTTGCAAAATTGGCACGTATTTTGGATTTTAAAGCAATTTTACTACAATTTTTTCAGTAATTTAGGTCAACTTCAGCACACTTTTAAAGTACTTTAAAGAAATTTAGCAAATTTAACACTTTGCAAATAGCTTTTGCATTTTCAGCAAATCTCTTCAGCAGTTTAAGTAAATTGCGTCGCCATTTTCAGCAAAAAGCTTCAGCGACTTCTTTTAGCAAAAAGCATTGACAATAGTGTCATCGCAGGCAATGCAACATTTCTAGTTTAGTTTGTTACCGTTTTCTCTTATATTTACAGCTTGAAAAAAAACACCAACCTCAAAAAAAAAAAAAAAAAAAAACCAGGCCCACCTATATAATACCTCTTACTGCAGTTCCATCAATAAAAACAACTTCAGATCTGGAACAAATTGTATAAAACTGTGGGAAGATTCCTCATCCTTGGAGCTTATGTGTTTAAAAGAAAACCACAAAATCCGTAGGTAAATATCAGCTTTGAAAGACCCTGATTTCCTGGATTAACATAGAAGCATTTTATTTTTTTACTATTTGTTCATCTGTGAAGCTAAAATAAAACTATGTAAAAAAAGAAAGTATTGACTGAATCAGATTGGAACATCCCAGGATCTGATTAGCTGTTGTCTGACCGTCAAAACACCCTTTTGCTCTGAGCTGTGGCTTCTGGAGGGAGCAGTGTTTTAGGACAGGTCTACATCAGGATGAGGGGTCTTGGAAAGGTTATAATGTTTCTTTCAAAGCTGGTACTGGTGAATCTTGAGGAACTCCTGCATAGATACAGTGATCGCTGTGACTAGAGTGGAACGATAAGAGGAAAACTAGCAATGTGCGATAATAGTGGTCGATATATTACTGACTATGCAACTTGGCATAAATGAACAACAAACAACTAATGGATCATTTTCATTTCACTGCAACATTTGAATAAAAGTCAACATAACTTAAATTATACTCCACATAAACATCGTCTAGTAAGCTAAAATCTAACATAGAAGGGGCCCATTGGGTATCAATGTAAAGGGGTCCAACCAATTGGTCAAATACTTATTTGATAAATACTTTAAGCTACTTTGAGATTGATTGAGTATAAATATTTAAGGTAACCATTTATCCCAGATCATGTCATCTTTTCTCCACAGGTTGATATTAGGATTATGATACATTTTTGATTTATTGCTTAGGCTTACCAATGACATGGTTAAAATAGGACGTGGTATTTGTGACCTGAAGGGGCATAATTTCATATCTTCATCTGGCCCTTCCTCTGGATTCTCCTCAGGAATCATATGTTTTTTTTCTGAGGAATTCCTGTGATGAAAACTAGGAATCTATTGGACTTATGGTTCTAATCGTTTTACAAGCTTTGGGAGTCTTCTTAACCCCGGTCACACAAAATGGCCCCAGATTTTGGGGTCATTTTGTGTTTTTGTAGAAGTAATTCATGAACTTTAACTAGTTTGTGGTGTTTATAGAAGCTAGTCATTGATTTTTTTTTAATGAAGTTCCCAAATAAGTCAAGTCATTAGCTAATTTCTCAGGTCCAGGAACCATTGAGTTTCTTGAACACTTTGCCACATAAAGGTTCTATCAAAGCATTGTGATTTGAAACTGTAAAACTGCCTTCATGAATTAAATGAAAGTGCAGTAAAAGTCACGTTTCAGATCCTCATTTTCCAGAGGTATTTATGACATAACCAGACTTGTGTCTTTGAATTGCAATCTTACTCCTAATTACATTTCATTAAAAGTAATAAAATCAACTTCGTCAATTAGATATTGTTTTACTAAACTCTTCATAGACTAAATCAGAGGTCGGCAACCTTTAACAGTAAAAGCCATTTGGGCTTGTTTTCTTCTAATAATAATATTAATAATAATAATAATAATAATACATGTTATTTGTTAGGTGCCTTTCAAGGAACTCAAGGTCGCCTTAAAGCAAAAAACATACAAATTTAAACAATAGTAAAAGAGGAATATAAAAATGGAAAATCAATAAAAGAGCAGTTAAAACACAGCATAATATAATGAATTGAAATTCAAATCAGGATAGATAAGATGGTTGCAATAAATAAGCTTTGAGATTAGAAATAAAATAAGGGAGTGAGTCCATGTTCCGTAGGTTGGAAGAGGCAGAGTTACAGTTTCTGATCAAAAGCCTAGAAGATGCAAAGTCTTACTTCAGTCTTGAAGAAATTTGGATTTGCATTCATGACCTTCTTTTTAAATAATAAATACAAATTACGTCTATTTTTTGGCACAAATAAAACAAAAATATAAAAAGAACCTTTTTTTTAATGTTTCACAGGACTCATTTTCAAAATAAAAGCTGCTCTGTGCCAAACAGGATCATCTCAGTGCAGCTCTGGACAGCTAGTAACCAATGTTGTTCAGCATAAGATAATATTTGCTTTTAACTCATAAAAGATCAAACTTTTTACCAAAGTTTTGCTTTGCATATAAAATATGTACATTCTGGAGGTAGAGTTGAACAAACAAGACGTCTTCAGGTCAACAGGATGTAAAAACCTACATAGTTTATCATCTATGTGAACCTCAGACATCAATTTATACATTTAACTAATCTCAATTAAATAAATGCTAATTCATTAATCCGTACTAGAAAGAATTGCCATTTTCTTTTTCTTTTATTTATTTATTTTTTCATTTTTTTTCTTTCTCCTCAGCAGTCTTATTCTGCTGGGTTTTGTTACTTTAGTTTGGGGTTGGGTCTTGGTAGTCTTAGTTTGCTGGTTTTGTTTATTTGTTTTCTTTAGGTAGTTCTGGTTAGGGGGAGCTGCTGACTCTGATGGTCGACATGTCTGGGTCAGCAGTCTCCATGACTTATTTTATGTTTGGTTAAGGAGCCACCATGGAGATAAAAGAGACACATGTGGATCTGGACCCACAGCTTACAGACCCCTGTCCTAAATCTTCGGTGTTTAGCCTTATTTATGCAAACATCGTGAGATTTGTTCATTTTATGTGGTCTCAGAATGTCTTGATGCCAAATCATGGCATCAGGGCTTAAAATCTTCTTTGAAATGCTTCACCACTCACTCAAGAGCTTTCATCATGAAGACTTTAAGTCCAGACGCCATGACTCAGCGTCAAGAGAGATGACTGGATGAATGAGAGCCTTCACCGAGGCCTCAGAATGAAAACCAGAGTGCGTCCTGCTTCTCGTCTGCCGCCGTGTGTCACTGATGCTCCGGTCTTGCCTGCAGCCCCTCCCTAACCAGCTGTTTGTTGTTCCTGACGTTAACCACGTGCACATTTCCTGTTTCAGGCTCCAGGGACGAGTTCAGCTTGACCCAAATCAGCCACTGGGACTACCTAAAGAGACATTCCAAATGTTTATTTTTACCAACGTGTAACATGTTTACTATGGTTTCACTCCAGGGAAAACGATATTTTAATAAGAAACTGTAAAAACGTAACAATGTAATGAAGCACTTTATATTGAAGCGCTGCAGATTTTAAATCGGCTGATGCATTTTTCGTAGTGATGTCCTTTTTTATAAAACTCACTGAACTCATCACTCACTACCCCGCTCCTAACTGAGCTCAGCCACTTTTTATTACTACTTCTGTTCTGGAGGCGGGAAACTTCTCACCTGGACTCCTCCAAAGGGGTGGGGCTTGTGTGCAGAGGGCGGAGTGAGACACTGTTGGAGAGAAGGAAACACGTCTGATTGGCTGTTGGCTCAGAGGCGTGTCATCACTTTTTTGACTCCACGTTTGACCCGCTGGACAAGATCAGGGTCACGTGACCATCAGCAGGCCGGATGTTCTGTCTTCTTCACAAGGAAACAAAAAGATCGGCCAATAGGACGCAGCCGTCGTTAGTCACATGCCTCTTGCCTTGAAGTCAGCCACTGCCCGCCTTGCGGTGGGTGTCAGGGGATCATTAAAATTCCACTTTCTAAAGTTGGAGAAGAAGAAGGTGGGGATGTGTGGGCGGAGCTTCCTGCTGCAGCAATAACTCAAACCACGTCATGACCACGACAAGTCTTCCTGCTTCTGTTCGATGCATTAGACGCTCAGACAGGAAGTCTGAGCAGAGACTCAGCGGGACGCCGCTGCTCCTCCTCTGTCACCCCCTCCGATGGTCTGGTGTGTCGCCTCCTTCCCCTGCAGGGTGAACTGATTGTGAGGCTGAATCCAAGCGTCCACCCTCCAGACGTAGATCGTTTTAGAGGACTGGGTCTGTAAGATCTCCTAAACTGAACCAAGTGTCTCACAAATGTCTTTCAGAAATATGTCCATCTTCGAGCGACAGCGCCCAAACCCTCGCAGATCTTAACGCCGCGCGGTGTGGAGCTGCAGGTGGGAAACAAGCTGATTGGTTGATCATCTTCTTCACCGAGATCTGGATCAACATCAACGTTTAATTGGCAGTAAATTATTTTGTGGAGATTGAAAGTTTAGTGTGGGGCCACAAACAGAGCAAATGGTTCCAGTGGGATTCATCCGTTCTGGAAGTTCTGCTTCAAGATTCCAAACCAAGTTCCTCTGTAACCCGAGGAACTGCAGTCCAGAAGACCCTGTGAGGGGGGTTCTGTTGGAGTCTCCTATCAGAGCGGTAGCGTAGCTTGTGTTGATGAAAGAGATCTGTCCTTTAGAGCCCTCACTCCTCTGTCAATCGGCTCATGTTGCTCCTGAGAAACCAGTCAGCTTGTGCTCACGAAGAAGATGCAGATGAAAGGCAGTGGAGACATCGCCATGGAAACCCCACCTGTGAGCAGGTTTTGCATCAGAGGGAAGTCTGGCGGTGGGACGTCTGGATTCAGCCTGAATTTCGAGTTCCTCCTGTGAATCAAATGTAGAGCTAATGTGTTCTGTGATGAGGAACTTCCTTCACCTGCAGCAGATTTCAAATGCAACTTCCCATCATGCACCTCATCCAGACGCTCTGAGAGCTGCTCCCAGGATGGGAAGGACATTTCATGCAGCCATGTGGAGACTGAATTGCACTAAAGACAAAGTTCATCCAACACTGACATCTATCTGTGAAATCTGGAACACTCATAGCTCAGATATGAACGCGTTCACATTCAGGTGTTTCTGAAGTCTAAAAGTTCAAACGGAACTGTTTCCCTTCGACACCTTACAGCCCTCACGTCGTGATTCTTCCTCCTTTAAGAACAGCTCTGATATCTTTTTGTAAAGTTTTAAAAATCTAAAAGTTGTGTGTTAACAGAAAAGTGAACTCACTGACACGAGTGCAACAAGCAGCCCTTCAAAATAAAAGAAAAGGAAACTTGTTCATTTTTCTAATTCAGGAATTCAAATCAAAAACTTTCTCCATGTTCAAACTTTGTTTGGTCTGCTTACAATAAACAATCTAGGCTGATATAGTCAACAGTAGCTAATGATCAGAATACTGGAAGCCAAGCTAATATTATCCAGACCAGCTTCAAAAAGGCTTAAAACCATTTGAAAGTAAAAACAAACAAAGAAGAGTCCTAATTGTTTCCTGTCTCTAGGGTACAATTCTGATGAACAAGACATGACGTTGTTTCCACCTCATTCTTGCCTTTAATAATGTAATGTGTTGTCTCACATTCAAACATATGGGCTCTTTTACTGTAGCTGGAACTAACATAGCATGTCACAGACTTGTTTTTTTCTTCTCCATGACAAGTGAGATGCTGCAGGACAACAGCTGACGCAGCAGCTTCTGTGGTTCTACAGCAGGGCTGGGAGGATGAGTCGAGTTAAAATAGTCGACGATTATTTTAATAGTCGATTAGTCGTTACTTTATATTATATGGAGTCAGAGTGTAGTAAAGTAGAAAGTTAGAATGACATTCTGGTAGCTTTTTGATCTGTTTTGGCATTTATTAAAGTTTTTTTTAGCTATTTTTTGAGTTTAGTAAATTTTTCAGCTGCATGCGAGCTGTTTTTGCTAACTTAGGCTTTTTTCGTTTTTTTTTTTTTTTACTAATTTGACATTTAACAATTTTAGCTGGCTATCATCTTCAGTGTTTTCAGCTTTTATCTTCAGCGATTTCAGCTATCAAATTCATCTTACAGCATTCACACTAGCATTATCCCAGGTAATGCTATATATCTAGTTTTTAGTTAGTTTAAAGCTAATGATGATTAAGATGTGTTTTACATCCAGTTTGCACATGACCAGATTAGTCGACTAATCTTAATAATTAATCGATGATTAGTCGACTATTAAAATAATCGTTTGTGGATACACTTTCTGATTCAACTCTTGAGTCAAATAGTGTTGCGGCATCACCATGACAACTATGAGAATTCGTCAAAAAAGTTTTGAAAGCACAAAAGACCAATCGTCAGTTTAAATAATAGACATTTTTCAAAGAAAAAGCTGTTCAACAGGAAGGACTTTGAATTTTAAAAAGTGGGCTAAACTCATGTAGAAAATTCTCACATTGTTGACTCCACATTGCTCATGTGCGATGTCTGCTTCCCATCCTGGGACCGTGACCTGGTGAAATAGACAGCCTGTCTCGCTCTCCTGGCTGAACACAAACCAGTTTGATGCAGTCTACACCATGCCATTTTTCTCCTTCATAAGTAACCTCACTGTTTAGTGTGAACCCGCTCCTCTCCTCTGCACAGGTTTCAAGGTTTTAGATTAAAGACCAGTTAAATCAAGCTGAACAGTTAGCATGAGGCTAAACGAGTGAATAATCTCAAAGACAAACCACTGCTAAACAGTGGCAGAGTGGCTGGAAATAAAGCATTGTTGGATTAATTACAGTTAATAAAGTTTGCGTTGGGCTAATGCATAGTTACATTTCCTGGACTCTGTACTGACTTGACTTAGAACCACTTTATACCGCACTAGCTTTAACACTTTTTACAGCATTTAACGGCTTAAAATGTGATCTAGATATTCTGATCGTTTGACAAGGACATGGGACACAAAACAAGTCAGATTTCACTTCACAGTCTGAGCTGTCGTTGTTATGGGAGGGTTTTTTTCCACTCAGCATCAGCCAGTCAGCTCAGAGTCGAGGCTCCGCCCACTACAAGTGAGAAGGCAACAGGTGAGAGGAACTGAAGCTGATGTCAGCAGGTGTCTGTGGGCGGTCTGCTGAGCCAGCTTTAGATGCTGGGTAAACAGAAGGGTCCGTTTCAGTGAGCGGATGGAACAAAACGATGCTCTTCAGCTGAGCTCAGACATACAAAACCAGAGCAGAACTAAAAGAGCTAAAAACCCTCAGCAGGTAACCCAGAAATGGTTGAACCGTGGGGTTCAGAAGCACAAGGTTCACCCAGCTCCTCGTTTAAAGATCAGGAGGATTGTCACGTCATTGCTTCAACTTTGCAGACAGACAGGGAGCTTCGTCTCTTAAGAAAGATGCGACCACAGCGGTTTGTTCTGGGGATTTCCACAAAGACGCACAGAGGAAGGAAATGAGGCATTTCTGAAACTGTTGGAAGGATGGCTCTGGCTCCTCCCCCTCTTCATCCTGACGGTAGCGGTCTCACAGCTGATCCAAGCGGGTGGTCACAGAGAAGCTGATCCACAACAGGTTGCATGTCCATGTTTTGCAGCGTGGTTTTTGTACGATGTGAATAATCTGCTGTTAGATCCACAGGACTACAAACTCTATTAGACGTCTTTGTGTCGTCTTCAAGAGACGGAAACAGAACTTTAGGCCGATGCGTGCATTTACCTGTCAGGTGTAACAATAGTGTTTAGCTTTTCTTTGCAGTAACAAGTCGTTTGTAACATCGAAGAACTTTTTCTTTGGTTCTCGTTGATTTTTTATCTCTCATTTCCTATGTATATTTGTTTTTTAAGAAAAGTAATAAAATGCAAACTGTGAGTCTGTGCATGAATGATTTTGTCAAACCCATTGTGACAGAAGAAAAACAGGATCAGAGATTATTGCTCATTTTTGCTGACAGGAACTTATATAGCAGAAAAATCTAAAGATTTAATCCAAAATAAACATGTTAGGGTGAACAAATGCATCATTCTCAAAGTATAAAGATTAGACAGTTCAGATTATGCTGATGCTTCACATGCTGTGAATAAGGATTTGAATCAAAATGAAACACTAAAACTAATAAAAAATAATACACGCTTAAAAGTGTAATTGATCGGCAATAGATCTTGTAAAAGTGGAAACTACATTTGTAAAAAAAAAAAAAATTAAATAAATATTGATTGTGTGTATAATTCCCCAAGTAAAGGGAAAGGAAAATTCAAGAAAGAAATTGAGGTAAAAAAAATATATATATATATATATATATATATATATATATATATATATATATATATTTTTTTTTTAAGAAAAATTGAAATAATAGTAATAAAAAAAATTCTGGTGAGTAATAGATGTGCTCCAGATAGTACCTGGTGCACATAAATTAGTAACCAGAACATTTTTTTATTCAATTTTTAGGGAAAAAAAGAAGTTACTTTACTTTTTTTACTACTTTCATTTTTATAAAAACAAGTTCTGGGCTTCCGTACTCTTGTTACAAACCAGAACTTGTTTTTATAAAAATGAAAGTAGTAAAAAAAGTAAAGTAACTTCTTTTTTTCCCCCTAAAAATTGAATAAAAAAAATGTTCTGGTTACCAATGTATATGCACCATCTCGTTTTTTCAAGAAAACAAAGTTCGTTTTCTCGTAATAACGACATATTATCTCGTTATCACGAGAAAACGATCCAAAACAAAAGTATGGCAGGCCGTTTTCGGCTTCCGTACAAGAGCTTGTTTTTATTACTTCAATATTTTTAACGCTGCCCCAAACTATTTTCAGAAAAAAAAAATTCACTTTTTTTTATTTTTTTTAACTTAAGAGGCTCCATACCAAGGCAAAAAACCCTTTCTTGGCGTTTTTTATTCTTTGTTTGGTAGTTAAAGGGTTTTAAAAATCGGATGTTTGAAGTTTTCAACAAACAAGTCATATTGGGAACCCAATAACCTCTATACTATCAATGGAAAAGCCACTTTGTGGTATCAAAAGCTAAAAAAAAACAGTCTTATCAAAACATTATTGGAAGAGAAATATTCAGAGGTCAAAATAAATCTATACATTTTCTGCGATAACGGAAATGAAAGCAGCTCTAGAACAAAATTTTTAAAACGTAAAAAATGCAACTTTTTAACATAAATATGGATAAAAGACAAATTCCAGAATACATCAACCTGACCGATCATAAAACGTTCAGTCTCTTCAATCACTTTTCTTCTCCATTCTGAGGCTCGGTTTGAACGGCAGCAGATCGTCGTGACCAGATCTGCTGCCGTGTGATTGGCTGATTAGAAATTAGGAGGAGTGGGCCTAAAAAGTGACCAGTACCAGCACACATAGTACCTTAAAAATAAAAACAATACACATGCTTGTATGCAAAATATTTATGTACACAATCTGAGGCAAGTATTTGACAAAATATACAAAACATTGTGCGTCTAAACACATCAGAGCTCTTTCACAATGAAATAAGTGTCACATCTTCCTAAATTCTTCAAACAGAAAATGAGAAACTGATGGATTACGATGCAAATATTAAGAGCTTTTGTCTTTCTGGAAAAGAAATGACAAAATGTAGACACAGGGTGAAGCTAGATGATTTTTAAATGGACCGGACAGAAATGTTTGGGTGGTAATGTGTTTCAGTGACAGAATTACGTTTAGAATCATCATCATACTGAGCCTACATGACAGAAATGACACATCAGGAGCAGGTTACTCTGCTCAGCTGTCATCTCCATCGTCCAGCTCTACTAGCTCCTGACTGCCTGGATCAGGTAAGTTCAGCCAATCAGAATCTGGATCCACTTCAGTCAATCAGGAGTAATTACAGCAGGTAGAGTTTAAAAAATAAGCAGGATGGTGATTTTGAGGAAGTTCTGCAAAAGGAATTCAATCTTTTACATGCAGTCTTGTAGTGAATAAACTCATAACCTCTGATTGGCTGCTTTGTTGCTGGTGTGATCAAACCAAAGAACTGGGTCCCCCTCGACCCCCCAGGTAACCCCTTTGGAGTCAGAGCTCTTCGTCATCCTCACTGGCCCCCATGTCCAGCTCCTTGTCTTTGTGCTCGGCTCTCTCTGTCACAAACTCCTTCTGCAGCTCCTCCAGCTCATGCAGCTCCTTCTGCAGCCGCTCCACATGCTGCGTGCGCCGGTTCCTCAGCAGGCGGCGTGGGAACGGGTTCATGTCTCCAAAGGCAATGCTGGTCAGTCTCCTACATGCACACACACAAGAAGTCACAAGAATTCACAAGAAGTCAGATAACAGGACTGATGGGTGAGTCCATACCTGCTGTCTGAGATGGTCTTAGTGAAGAAGCGCAGGTACTGGTAGATCTCCACTCCATCGTTTATCTTCAGGATGTCGTCCTCTTTGTATTTGAAAAGAGCCAGAGCGTACCTGAAGATCACCTGCACACACAAGCCAGTGCTCAAGCTGTGGTGCCTTCAGGTGCAGTCCAATATTTTCTGTCCTGCTACATTAATGTTGCAGTTGTGACTTTTATGTTGCATTTTGGGTACTTTTCATTAGGGGTGAGCCAAAATCCAAAACACATTTTAGGTCGCGAGCTGAACGGAATAAACATTTATTGAACACTCTGAAACTACATTATTAAACTTTAAAACTGTAACTTTTTAACATCATTATGAACTAGATATATATCATTACCTGCTATAATGCTAGTGTGAATGCTGTAAGCTGTAATGGCTGCTGAAGATGCTGAAATTGATAGATAAAAAGCTGAAGCTGATAGCCAGCTAAGATAATAGCTAAATGCAAAGTTGTCCTAAAAAACTAAAAAAACTTGTGTTAGTCAAAACAGCTAGCATGTAACTGAAATATTATCTACACTTCAAAATAGTGTAGATAACTAAGCCTTAGTTAGATAAAACTGCTAGTATGGCCCAAGACATCTTGGACCACAGAGCACTCTGACTTTTAACTTCTTTAGCATTTTTTTTGTTTTATTCAGCTGCGTTTTTCCTTTCCTGACGCTGAACACACGTTAGCAAGGTTCGCTGATGGATACTGTCAGTCACGTATCGTGAGGTACGCAGTGATTCCCAGCCCTTCTTGTCATCGAGTTGTAGCTGTTGTGATGCGTTCAGGAGTAGCTTTTCTACCTTCGTGCCCTCATAGAGAAAAGCGTCCCACAGCGGCAGCAGGATGTCACTCGGCAGACTTTCCACAAAAGCCACCAAGAACCAGTTGAAGGTTATGAGGGTGACGTCTATGTTGTGTTTGTCAAAGTGCGCCGCCAGCCGTGGAAGCTTCTCCGCCAGGAAGTCCTTCAGGACCCTCTGATCTGCCTGAAAACCAACAGCATCAGTTTTTAACGGCATGTGGCGTATTCCAGTTAAACATAAGACTCTTGAGTTACTTCTGCTTGATGGAACCTGCATACATTCAGTGAGTGTGTTTCATTTGTCGCATGTTTACACAATGACATCAAGGAGGCAAATTTGTCTTCCAAAAACTAGAGGACAGCACATCAAGCAACTGTTGCTGCGTTTGGCATCAGCTCATTGTGATTCCTTATTAAGTTTCCACACTTTCCCTACAGAAGAAGTGAGTCAAATATTCTGTGAAATCGCTTTCAATTCATTTCAACACTAATGACCTGATCAAGCTCTCAAACCTTGATGGGTGCAGACATCTAAGGTCCCACTCAGATCATCTTTTGATGCATTTTAGATCATTCCCACTGTTATTATGGCCCGCAGCAGCAGTCTACTGACTGCAAGGACCATATTGTTTTTGCTTTAACATTCTATCTTTCTGCGCCTTTGAGCCAAAATTTCACCCCCGCCACATGAACGGAAAGTACCTCAAAATATAATCACACCAAAGGAAAATTGAAAATGAATTTTTGGCATGTTGCGCGTGACCCCGCCCAAAATGATGACATCACGGCGAGCGTTTTCGAAAAAAAAAAAATGAATGGGCCAAAATTCGCTTATGGGGCCAAAAAAAAAAATATTTCGAAATACGCAAACGAAAGCCCATGCTCGTGTCGGGGATAAGACCAGGAACATTTGAAATTATTATGGGATGGCCACACAACCTACGGCTTGGCGGCCATCTTGTGGCGAAGTCAGAAAAATAGCGATTTTCACGATTTTCAACAATATGGGAAAACAAAACTTTTGTTTGTCCGATTTTCACGAAACTTCAGAATCATGTCCATAGCGGGAGTCTACAATGACCAAGGAAGTTTCATTGAACTTTGAGGGAAGATGCCGCCATCTTGAGATGCTTTTTAAGGCCTTATTCCCACATTTTCAAATTCAAAGCTTTTAAGACTCTTTAAGTCAAGGCAGGAACTCTAATAAACAGAGCGACCAAACTCTCTTCTACTGAGAAAGCTGCCTTGGATTTAGTCTGAGTGAAAATGAAGATCTGTACTCTGAACTAGCAAGACTCCAGGGTCCAGTGGAGGAGATGGTTCAGAGCCGTTTGCTTCCTCTGTTTCATTTATTCATCCTTAAACCTTCCAGTTTTAGTCTCCTCTGTCCCAACAGGCAGTCCTCAAGGCTCTGACCTCGAACCACCTCTGTTTTCTCTCAGTCTGATTCAACACTCAATCTCTGTCTCAGCAGCAAACTTTTCTTTTTCTAGTTACAGCTTCCTCAAACTGAACCTCTAGTTGTCCCTAAAACCTGGACACATTTCTCAGCCGTGACTCATCTTCTGCTTCCCTTTAAGACACTTTTAAAAATACTCCTTGATTTTATTGGAGTGTGAAGAAGGGAGCGAGCTGGCTCCTGACCTGAGAGGCCATCAGGTTTTTGGTGTAGTAATCTTGAGGCATGATGGTTTCAACCACAGCTACCAGACACCAGAAGGCGTCCTCTTCGTCCTGCAGGACGAGCAGAGCAATGGCCGCCAACCTGACAGACACGGAGGACATCACTCTGTCACATGACTGCATTACATGCCCCCCCAGCAAGAAATGTTGTTTAAAAATATATATTTTGAGCGCAGCACCTGTTGAGGCCCTGGCAGTACCCCACCATTGGGTTGTGCCAAGAGAATGACAGCAGAATGCGGCGGAGCTCCTGGAGGGCGGGGCTTGATGGTGACGAAAAGTGCTGATTAGTCGTTAAGGTGCGGTGAAGGTCTAGTTGGATCTGCCGGGTGGCGGGATGAGGGAATGTTCTACTCTTCTCACACAGCTGCAGACAGCAGAGACTGATTACTCACCTGTGGACAGGTGTGGACCGGCACGGTGAGCATACCTGCTCGTAGAGCTGTGGGTGGTGCTCCCAGATCGTTCTGGTTCTGGCTCGGACCATCCAGCGCCACACCCTCGGTCGATACTCCCGGGGGACGCCGCCGCGCAGCAGAGTTTTGAGTTCAGGCGAGGGGCACAGGTCGTCTTGTGACCTGCCAGCCAGGAAGTGCGCCCAGCGGCTCAGCAGGGGGTGCTCCGCCCCCTCCTGTAGGAACATACAGTCACCCATTAAGACTATCTAAATTTCACAAATTTGATTTGTGAAGTCCTCACTCCACCTGAACACACTAATGATAATTCAAAGTGGAAAAGAGTTATTTTTATTGCATATTCTTAATTATTTCTGTAGTAGTGCTGCCACAAACTATTATTTTATTAGTCGACTAATCACCGATACATTTTTTCAGATTAGTCGACTAATCCGGTCATGCAACTGGATGTAAAGCAAACATCTTAACCATCATTAGCTTTAAACTATCAAAAAACTAGATTTATACCGTAACCTGTGGTAATGCTAGTGTGAATGCTGTAAGCTGAATATGGCCGCTGAAAACGCTGAAGTTGATTGGTGTAGTAATCTTGAGGCATGATGGTTTCAACCACAGCTACCAGACACCAGAAGGCGTCCTCTTCGTCCTGCAGGACGAGCAGAGCTAAAATTATTAGTTAAAAGCCAAATCAGCCTAAAAAACTGAAAAAAATCCCAAGTTAGCCAAAACAGCTAGCATGTTGCTGAAATATTAGCTAGACTCCAAATTAAACAAAAAAAAAAATGAAAAAAGCCGAAATTAGCCGAAATAGCTAACATGTAGCAGAAATATTAGCTAAACTCGAAAACAGCCAAAAAAATAAAAAATAAAAGTAAGTTTAAACTAGCTAAAATAGCTAGCATGTAGCAGAAATATTAGCTAAACTCCAAATTAAACAAAAAAAAAAACCCTGAAAAAAGCCGAAACTAGCCAAAATAGCTAGCATATAGCTGAAATATTATGCAGTTTTTCTCCGGGACATATTTCCCCACAATTTCAATAAGGAAATACTCAAAAATGCAGTTTTAATCCTAATTTTCTTTAAATATGTCCTCCATAATGAGAAAAACGCTACAAGAACATGTTAAAAACATAACTTTATTGGAGTGGGTCTTTAAAGGGGCCATACTATGATTTCCCTAAGCCTTTCAGAGTGAACTATATAAATATATATGATCATATATTACCTTCAGAACACTAAAAAACAAATTATTTATGAAATATTAGTTATTTTTCGTGAGTTTTTGTGAGTGGGTTCTTTATAGAGAGAAATGAACATGTAATGCATTTAAAACCTAAAAAAGTTGAATTTTCATGGAATCCCCCCTTTAAAGTCCTCCATGATTTTTTATTTATTTTTAAAAAATGTTCCAAGTAGGAAATAGTATGGCGACTCGGAGTGGGATTATATAAGTTCGCTTCCTCCCACTCCCTTCTCTTACTGTTTAGTTATCTGGTTGACATGTTTATGGATGTAAACTTCTGATGATTGATTGTTTTGCTCATTATTTTTTTTTCTTCTCAATTGCTTGAAAAAAGCACGTCTAATCTAATAAAAAAAATAATAATTCTGAAGTTTTTAGCCAAAATCCCACAATCTAAATGTCTTAAAAGCCATTTTTCATGTTGAAACCTCTGTTTCCAAAATCTCCTCTGAGGGGGCGTGGCTTTTGGAGCTGGACTAAGTATTTGTCTTTTAACACAACTTCTCTTTCCCTGTCAGGTCAAATTCAGGGGGAATAGTTGAATCAAAACAGACTGAAAACGTTGGTTCATAAACAGTGTTTGGACCTGGTTCAGTAGGTTGTGTGAACGGATTTCCAGAGCCTGGATCTTTGCCAGCAGCTTCATGTCTTCCACTTCATAGTCTGGGATGATCTTAAAGCCATAAGCATCATGATCTCTGCAGACAGAGCACAGGGATTATCATCGTTTTATTACAGAGGTGACAGAACCTGCAGGGGTTCTGGTACCTGTCCACGCTGAGCTTGATGACACTGTGCAGTTCTCCTGTGAGAGCGTCCTCAATCATTTTCTGCACGGCCTCCCGCTGGTCTGGGTCCAAAGATTTGGTCTCCTGCAGTTTCCGCAGAACACCCAAGTAACGACTTTCAACCTGACAGTTCGTGGCCTCCAAGTAGGCACACTGCATCCAATGGAAAGGCGAGAGACAAAGGAAACCAATCAGAAGACAGAAGGACAGAGCCACTGGAGCCGTCTCCTCGTTGGAGGTTCTGACCCACCTTCACCATCAGGCTCTTCTCCTGCTCGGAGCTCTTCCTCCACAGTTTGGTCAACTGGTGGATTTCTGAGTTCAGAAATTTGTTCTGAGTCTTGTAAGCCTCAATGTCATCCTGAAGACCCACAAGCATAAGCTCAGAAACTGTTCAAGGCAGCAGGGAAACCAATGAGAGGTAAGACGGCTATTTCAAACCCCTGAGCTGCAAACGAGGCTCTGCAGGAAGGACACCTATGTGGGGAACGATAACATCACCTTCAGATTCTCTATCTTCTGCAGAAGCTCCCTCAAAGTTGGAGGTTCAGAAGATGAAGGGTCTTTGTGTCGGCAGTCAGACAGGCAGGAGGTCACCTGATCAGACAGCTTCACAATCACCTGGCAGGTAACAGCTGCAGTTAGTTCAGCAGGTGGTACGGCTTCAGATGGTCAAAGATCTGAATCATCGGGGATCCCCCCTCACCTGATGCTTGGCCTGGTTCTTCTCTGTAAGGATCTTGATTCTGTACTGCAGCTCAGCCAGCTGCACGTCTCTCTCAGCCAGGCTCTTCCTCAGAACCTCGGCCTCCATGTTGGCCTCCTCCAGCCGTCTCTGCAGGTCGGCCGCGTGCCGCTCACGGTGTCGCAGCAGCTCCAGGCGCTCCTGCTCGTCGTCCACCGCCAAAAACTCCACACATGCTCGTTTCTCTAGTTGAGATGCCTCCAGGGCTTTGTGGAGGATCCAGACCAGCTCCTGAGAACCAGCAGATGTTCACCACTGAACTCCAACTGGAGTTTTGACTAATCACTCAAATAGTATTTGGAGAAGCCTTCACAGCAGGGCTGCCACGATTAGTCGACTAATCGACGACTAATCAACTATTAAAATAGTCAATGACTAATTTAATAGTTGATTAGTCGTTACTTTATATTATATGGAGTCAGAGTGTAGTAAAATTGAAAGTTATAATGTCATTCTGTTAGCTTTTTGGAGTATTTTGGCATTTATTAAGGTTTTTTAGGCTATTTTGGAGTTTAGCTAAAATTTCAGCTACATGCTAGCTGTTTTGGCTAATTTAGGATTTATTAGTTTTTGTAGGCTTATTTCAAATTTAGCAAATATTTCAGCTACATACTAGCTATTTTCACTCATTTAAGATTTTTTTTTCATGCTAGCTGTTTTGGCTAATTTAGGATTTATTCAGGTTTTTAGGACAATTTGGAGTTTAGGTCATTTTCCAGCTACATGCTAGCTCTTTTGGCTAATTTTGCCTTTTTTTTTTTAGTTTTTTAGGCTAATTTTGGAGTTAAGCTAATATTTCAGCTGCGTGCTAGCTGTTTTGGCTACTTAAGGATTTATTTACGCTTTTAGGCTAATCTGAGATTTAACTAATATTTTAGGTGGCTAATAGCTTCAGAGATTTCAGCTATCAACTTAAGCCTTTTCGGCACCTTGAGTTATCAGTACTAATGATGTTTAAGATGTGTGCTTTACATCCAGTTTGAGCATGACCTGATTCGACTATTATTATAATAATTTGTGGCAGCACTACGTCACAGAATTCCCACAATGATTATCATTTGTGAATCTGCTCACCAACTGGAAGATTACCTTCTGAGCTTTGACCTCCTCCATCAGCATCTGCTTCTCCTGCTGCAGGCGGGACGACCGCTCTGAGGATGGGGACACAGTGTCTCTGCGCCGAATTGGCATGGTGGACGAGCTGCAAGTCTTTGTCCTCCTGGCTCTTCTGTCCAACAGTGATGGGGATGCTCTTCCAGGAGCAGGAGACTCCTGACCTGCTGAATCAGCTGGTACAGGAACGGGAGGTGGAGGAGGAGGAGGACGAGGAGGATGAATAGAAGGCTCATCAGGAGCGTCTAAGGATGAGAATGAGGAGACAAAAAGCAAAGACACAATAAAGGCAACACAAAGGCAGGATCTCTGAGTAGAACAGTCCTGAGTCGTGTTTCTAAAGACACTTGTGAGTCAGAGTCGAGGACAACCAGTCCCCTCCGTCCAAACTGAAGTCCTGCTGCTCAGGAAAAACAGTTCATTAAACATTTTTTGGGTTTCCATAGAAAATGAATCCCATTTTTCCATATGAAATTTTCTGTTTTTGCGTGATTTTATGTCTATGTGTGAATATAACATGGAAAAATGACTAAATAACAGGTTGTGTGACATAGGAGAGGCTGTGATAATTTACACGACACCAAATAAGCAAGCAGGTAGTCTTTCAAATTAAAAATACAGAGAATTCAAATGTAGACAAAAGCTGAGTTTTAGACCCTATAATCCAAAGGGTTAAAAATAAACGTTCTAAATTGAATTGTATTAATTTCCAGCCCCTCCCTGTCCAATCTATGCCACCTTTGTGTCTTTTAATGCTTCTTACTGTGTGCATTTCATTATTGTTATATATGTTTTATATGCATTTTCTCTGATTTTCTAACCTGTATTTTTTATGTATTTCTATATTTTTACTTTTGTATTTAACTGATGTTTTGAGGTTTTTAGGTCAACAATTTTACCACCTGTCCAGGGACTACGGATGGAAAATAGCTTTTGGAATAATTCTGGCGCATTGCAGCGATGCTATTGATGTGCACTGTCCCTGTGAAATAAACTAATAAATAAAAATAAATAAGTGTGCATTTTGCGTTTGATTTATATTATGATTATTTACAGAGTGGCCGGCAAATTCTGAAGAAGAGAGTGAACGTCTCAACTATCTCTGCTCGACTATCTCTTTGATGAGCTCATTCAGCTCCGTAAAGATGCTTGAAATGATCGAGTCCTGACTGGATCTG
Organism: Oryzias melastigma; assembly: GCF_002922805.2. Taxonomy (NCBI): domain Eukaryota; kingdom Metazoa; phylum Chordata; class Actinopteri; order Beloniformes; family Adrianichthyidae; genus Oryzias; species Oryzias melastigma. The sequence continues at coordinate 10,265 of NC_050521.1, read as the reverse complement.
ACAGTCGGGTGCTTTGGAGGTCAGATCAGCACAGTCACCAGTTCACATTTGGTGGAAAAGAGGGCAGCCATGTTAGATAAAGTGTGGCAAATTGTCATACCTGCAGTGTTGCTGCTGTCTGCAGAACTGGGCTGAGTCCACGCTGAAGCGCTGACATGGAAAATGCTCTGACTCCCCCCCTCCTGAGACGATCTCTTTCTTAAAGAGTGGACCGAGTTTCTGTCAACACAACAAAGGGCTGACTGTCTGCAGAACAACAACAGCATCCGACTGGTGTTTTCGGCGGGTCTTACTGGATCTCAATCAGAGGGTGTTTGAGTGACATGTTGGTGAGGGGCGTCCGCTGTGTCTGAGTGTTGGCCGCCTCCTCCCCGACCAGACCCAGAGGCCCCTTCAATGTGGGCAGGAAGTCCTCTGAACAGAGAAGACAACAATCCTAAAAAAAACTCCACAATATTTTCCTTTTTGGTTTTAATGCACTTAATTTTTATTTTAAAACCAAGTTTAAATCAATTTGAAGTTGCAACTTTTATACCTTTTTTTAAGATGACTCAATTAGTCGTCAATTAGTCGACTAAGCGTGGCCGTCCTAGTTCACTTCCAGCTCGAACCAAATCAGGTCAGATCAGTCGTTTTATTTTTGGTTGTTTTTTTTTTATCAATATGGACACTGACAAGTTGGAGCCAGACATCCTCAGTAAGCAGTGATTGGTCTGAGTCAACATCTTTTATTTGACAACCACTCTCACCAAGTGGGAGCCTGTTGGAAGGCCACACCCATACCAATGTCAATTAAACGTTTTGAACACTCAACATGGGATCAAATACTTTATTAATTCATCTGATTGGTCTGTTTAAAACTTGAATAACTCACTAGAATTAGCAAAAAGATGTTATTCTGACCAATAGGATGACTGAGTGACAGCTGTCTGTGGGATTTCCTGTTTAGAACGTCAGAGGGGGTGGGGTCATTCAGTCCAGTTATCTATGTACAGTTAATGGTCCTGAGGACCCAGATAAGTATCAGAAGAAACCAGCTCAGGATCAGACCAGGACCAGATCAGAAAACTCAAAGACAAACCAGTGTAATGGCTGAAAACCTGTTGGTTTAATTTATATTTCTCCGATTTTTAACTTTTGTTCAATACAAAAAAAATATAATCAAACATTTCCAATAACATTCCTTTCCAGGCGTTATAAACTTTACACAAACACGTCTTTGCGGGTTATTTTGCAGAGTTGGTTCTTTGAAATGTTTCTATGAATCAAACCTAAATCATATCTTATCACGATCTCCTGTTGAACCACAAACAGCATCCAGTGGAGGATGCAGAGCAGAACAGTTCAACCATGCGGTGCTCTGGTGTAATGAGCTCTGTGGCCTGAAGAGGGCGACAATACCCTCTGTGAAACACAATTGTGTGTGGGAGTTCAGAGGCCCATGCACACACTTCACTGAAGGCTGTTGCTCCAACAACAAGTCCGGACACGACTGATGCCTCACAGACACGCCCTGCAAACAGACTTCTGTTTGCAGGAACACTGACAGCTTTACTACGTCAGGATTCAGAGATCTGGTTATTCAATAAAGGTCTGAGGATCTGAACGGAGGTCAGTTGCTCCCTCTCATTCTGTCAGCTTCCTGTCATTCAGCCGACCTGACGTCAGCCACATCCTGCCCCACGATGGTGCAATCGACCCATCCCATATGTTGCATGCGGCTCCTTCAGAAGTTCCTGTGGAAGAAGCACTGACTAACCGCTGCTAACAAACCCAGAAGATGTGCAACACTGAGGAGTTCTGCTGGGCTGTGATGTTTATTTAGGAACAGGAAATAATTCCTACAAAGCTTCCTGCAGCCACGCCTCTCATTACACTCATGAAAGCTTGTTTATCAGCTGCTGTAGTTATGGAGACTTGTGATAAGTCCTGCATCTGCTCCATCAGCCCCACACAGCGTCTAGTGTTCAGGCTGGCCTGGTCCCGGTCCAGACATGGGAGTGTGTGATGACGGCGGTTCTGATTCACACTGTGCTGTCTGGGTGCGGAGCCTAACAAACTTCAACAGTCAGAGAAAAGTGAGTCAGCTGGAAAAGCTCCAGGAAAGAGGAGGAAGGTGATCCTGAACAACTGAGAAGAAGATGGTTGAGAGGAGCCGACATGCCTGGAGAAGTCCAGCAGCATTAACGTTTTCAGTCGTGTTTTCATTCATGTTCTGACATGAATGAATGATGCTGGAACTCTGCAAGACCAGAACACAGACTCAATCCTACTAGAGACGTTTCAACCCACAATCATAGCAGGTCGACCCTCTTCAAACTGGTCGGAGACCAAGTCCAACTGTTAAAGTCCTGCTCCAATTATCCTTTAAGCTATTTTCAAACTTTCCGCCTGAAATGATGCTTTGTTTATTTTCTCATGAGAATCGCTTTCCTCAGTGAGAACAGAGCGCAGTCGTTGCTACCATGACAACGCGACGCACTGTGCATTAAATACTCAATTTTTTGTGGAAAAAATTATTTTTGCTTAAAGGCAATTGTTAGACTGAAGTTCTAACAGTTGATTTAATTTTTTTTTTTCTTAAATGACCATGCCGAAAGATAAAAGAATACGCTAAAATGTCTGATAAATAAATAATAGCAATTAACGTGATCATTTTGCAGCCCCAGTCATAATAAAAAAAAAAACATAATACATCGTTTTTTTTTGTTGCATTTTGATCTTTTACTGTTCCACAATGTCACAAATTTAAATAAAGATTCCTCAAAATGAGGCTTTACATACCAATTATTAGGTTAAAAATATTTGCAATTTAAATAGATTAATTATTTAAGGTCAGATTAATTAATTTCACACATGACAAAGCAAATTAGAAAGACCATCTTCATTACAGTGGGTCTTTAATGACCAGTTTTATTCCTCCCCAAACTCAGTGAACTCCTCCTGTCTTCAGAATAATCTGTGGACCAAAGCCATGAGTGAACCAACTGCAGCGCTGAAAACCAGCTGACAATATGATCCAATGATGTTTAGCGAGACCAAAAAACTGGTTGGAAACTGTGACAGTTTGTTTGTGTCTCACCTGCAGTTGTGTTGTTGTTGTTTGTTGTGTCTGCGCAGGTGGCGGTCTGCCTGTGCTGCCAGCGCTTTGCCTGCAGCTGCTGCAGCCAGTAATACATGAGCTCCTGGGTCACGGCCTGGTGGGGGCACAGTAATGTTCATGGTAACTTCCCACCATGAAGTGAAAGAGAAACTCATCTGGGAGTTCCCAAGTTATAAACAACTCTTTGATCTCTGTCCACACCTTAAAGATGATAGACCTCGGATAAAGAGCGGGACATTTACTGATGTTTTTTATATATATAAAGATATCATCTCTATAAAAGATCAAGTTTCACTTTGATGCTCTAAAGTAGTGCTGCCACAAACTAACTCAAAATTAGATATATATCATTACCTGCAATGATGCTAGTGTGAAAGCTGAATTTGTCTGCTGAAGATGCTAGTGCTCAAAGCTGAAGATGCTGAAATTGATAGCTAAAAACGCTGAAGCTGATAGCTGGAATCACGGAAGCTAACAGTGGAAAACGCTAAAGCTGATGGCCACCTAAAAAATGTGTTAAATGCCAAATTAGCCTGTCAATATGCCATTTATTACTAATAATTCTTTGTATATTAATTGTCTTAGCTCTTTATAATGTATATTTTACTTTATTTTTCATCCTCTCACCTATCTCTGTACCTGCCCTGTTGCATATTGCAATTTCCCCACTGTGGCACAATTAAAGGTTTTCTTAATCTTAACCTTAATCTTAAAAAAACTGAAAAAGCCTAAATTAGTCAAAACAACTAGCAAAATGATTAGCATGCAGCTGAAATATTAGATAAATTCATAATTAGCCTAAAAAAAATATAAAAATCCTAAATTAAAAAAAAATAACTAGCATACAGTTTAAATATTAGCTAAACTTTAAGTTAGCCAACAAAACAAAAAGAGCCTAAATTAGCCAAAATTGCTAGCATGTTGCTGAAATATTAGCTAAACTCCAAAATAGCCTAAAAAACCTTAATAAATGCCAAAATATTTCATAAAGTTAGCAGAATGCCATCATAACGTTCAACTTTACTACTCTCTGACTCCATATAATATAAATTGACTATTAAATTAGTCATTTTTTTATAGTCTATTAGTTGTCAATTAGTCTGCCAAACACTTCAAAACCTCTAAAACTTTATTTTATCTTGAACAGGACAAACATGAATTTTGACCCTAACATCTTTCCATAGATCAGACCCCCTGAGCAGAACTGGACCTCCTACCTTCAGAATGAAGGTGCGTTCAGGTGTCTGGATGTGAAAGGTGCCGGTTTCTGCCTTCAGTGGGTACGTGAAGGTGGCCCCGCTGAGCTCCACCTGGCCGAGCGGCATCACGTCCTGTGCCGTGCGGTAGTAGAACAGCTGGTTCTTCTTCTCTTCGTAGGTGAACCAGCGCTGCTTCCAGGACTTCAGCGGGCCCCCCTGCTTCTGCAGGTAGCCACATAGTTTGGGCTCACCTGAAGGAGCGGCAGGTGGACGAGGTCCCACCTGGTCACAGAACGCCTCGATGGTGAGAGGCGGGGCTGGAGGAGCCAGGGTGGTGGTGGGGTTACAGTCTGGGGTGCTCTCCAGGATGGGTTTCCTCTCCTCGTCACGTACCTCCACAAAGGAACCGGGAAGCTGCTCCTTCACAGAAATTTGGTCTGTGAGACCCAGATGCTTCTGGTTTAGGGGTTCCACAGCTTGATTCAGTTCCTTGTCGTGCTCTGGTCCAGGAAGACCCTCCGGATTCTTCTGGTCTGTACAAAGTGAATAGTCTGAAATCTGTTCTAATGAAGACGGATCTTCTATCAGGAGACAGTCTGGCAGTTCTTGCTGTGCAGGAGGAAGATCTGGCTTTGCTTGCTCAGGTTGACCCAGACAGGTGTGTTGAGGACTCGGCTGATCTTCAAAAGGTGGTTTTGGTTCTGCTGTGATGCTGTGTTGATGGTCTGGAAGGTCTGGTTTCTCTGCTGGAGACAGAACGACGGACTCTCTGCACTGAGCGTCTCCCTCCTCCGCGCTGGAGGTTGGAGGCAGAACCCCCTCATCAGCAGGGCCAGGAAGTGAGCTAGACGAGGCAGCACTGGGATTTCCTGCAGCTCCGCTTCCATCCATCCTGCAAAAAAAATAGGAAAATAAAGAGCAGGAAGATGAGAGGAGAGACGGGAGCTTCTGGATGCAAATTGGGCTTAATGAGCTCCATTTGGATTCTGAGGAAGAAAAAAATAATCATTAGATTTGGGCCAGAATTTCCTCCGTCGTTCAATTTGAGTTTGACCAAATCATCAAAGAAACAAAGATGATTATGTGCTGGATCCAGACCAGTACAGCGTTCAGACCAGCAGCGGACCCAAAGCTGACAGTCAGTGGAGTCACAGAGGTGCAAAGTTTGTCCTTGTTTTAGAGGTTCATGAACAAGAGAGAGTCTGGAGATGAGTTTGAATGAGATCAGAAGCAGAATCTAACAGAAACTATGGAGAGAAAACAGACTCACTCCGGTTTTTGGGTGCGTAGTTCTTGATTTGTGACTCATATAACACGTTTTGTGCACAAGTGAAAAAATTACAAAATGTAAAAAAAATACAGTTTACACATGCACAAATTAAAATTACAACAGAATGAAACTAACTTCACATGCAAATCTTTAAAAATTTTGCACGAATCACCTCTTTCGCACACACAAAACCTCAGTTACGCACCAATCTGTGGTAAAACTCTTTTCACGTCTCAGTGATTCATCCGTGAGTGATGCGTTTAAAGACTACTAGAATGCTCGTTCTTTAGAGTTTTCTAATCAGCCGTTTCAAACTTAGATTATAAATAATATCTGGTGAAACTTGACACTTTCCCACATTTGTAAACAGATATTCCTGATAATTAATATAAAAAGTCTAAATAAGCATTTTTAAAACACTCTAAATATTTTCCAGAAAAGAGCACTTCCGATCCACAGAACGTCCCCTGACAGCTCCTCCGACTCTGTCCCGAGAGCTGGTCACAGTCACGGCGATAGCAGGCGGCGCCGGACCCTTCTAAACTCCCACAGATCGGAGCGGGCCAGTGCTGCCTGTAATCACCGCGTTTGCCGACCAGAACTCTGTGCATTTACTTTATAAAAGGCGGCTGTGGGCGGGGTCGGGGAGGTCCGGTCGGGGAGACAGGCGGCAGAATGAGGCGACTGCACTCCTAAACATTCACAGGGCGGAGAGGCTTGATCAGCCCACCGGCCCGCTCCGATCTACGGGCGTTTAGAAGGGTCCAGCACCGCCCGCTATCCCTGGTACACAGCGCTCGGAACAGAGCCTTGTGTCGGAGGCGCTGTCAGGGGACGTGCTGCAGATCGGAAGCGCTCTTTTCTGGAACAATTTTTTAATTTATAAATTAGGATAAGGTTTTTAAAAACACTTATTTAGAGTTTTTTATATTCATTATCGGGAAAATCTTTTTAAAAAAACGCAATGTCAAGTTTCACCAGATATTATTTACAATCTAAGTTAAAAAAAAAACTCTGATAACCGAGCATTCTAGTAGTACTCGAACGCATCACTCACAGACAAATCTCTGAGACATAAAATAAGTCTCACCTGAGATTGGTGCGTGTGTAAGAGGTGATTTGTGTGTAATTTTTTAAAGATTTGCGTGTGTAATTAGGTTAAAGCTGTTGTAATTTTAATTTGTGCATGTGTAAATTGGATTTTTTTGTATTTCTTAATTTTTGTACTTATGCACAAAATGCATTGAGTTATAAATAAAAAAAATACGCAAAAATCAAGATTCAGGCATACATAAAAAGAGGTGATACTTTTTTCGCTCCATACAAACAAGTCAGGCTGGAGGAGGAACCTGGAACTGGGTCTGACTCTGGATCTGAAAGAGGAAAAGCTTTCTCTCCCTGTCCCAGAGAGCCTCAATGTGCTCACGTCAGCTCAACAAACAAACAAACAAACAAACAAATGTCCCAACGCAGAAACATTACAGAACTTCATAGGAACGTTTGAGTACCACGTGGTACTGCAGAGGTTGGGCAATAGTAAAGAACAGAAAACTACCGACATGATTCTGAGAAGCAGCTGGTGAACACACCTGTCGTCTCACCTTAGAGGGCGGGGCCTGCTGGACTGACAGTTGTGTTTAAAGAACGCTCTTTTCTTTTTCTTCTAATGGTTCTCTCTCTTCGGTGCTCTTGTTGTACCTCCTCTCCCGCGCATGACTTGCCCTCTCCGCTCCTCTTGATCCTACCTTCTCCCCTCGGCCGGTAACACCTCCGTAACTCCGCGGGTGACGACTTCCGCTTCTGTTTCAAAATAAGACCAAGCGGTTCCGTCGATTGTTTCTATATGAGGCTCAGAGATCCCTATCTCTAATCAAAAGCATCCATTTCCTAATGTAGAACAACACTTTACCAGCGAAATGTTTAGGATTGTATATTTTGTTTTCATAATTCTCCTTTCATTCACAAATGTTCCCGCTCTAGTTCTGATTTTCTCTGTTTTTGCGTTCTTGAACTTGACTCCTCCCCCTCAGAATTCCCGAGCTCGCGCTGAAATCTCTCAACTTTCCTGTCAAATTCTTCAGCCAATAGGAGGACAGATTCTGCTGACCAATCATGTCACAGATTAAAACGTGGTTTCATTCGGTTTACCCGCAAAACAGGAGAAAATTGACTTCAGAACAGTTCCAACATCAATCCAGTTTTTTAAATTGTCCTTTAAATTCAATGTTTGTTTAATCTTTACATTAATATACTTATTGTCACCCGAACAGAACGCTTTGATTGTGTTATTTTACAATATTAGTTGTCAATTGGTATAAATGTTACATTTGGCACAATTGTTTTACATATATATATATATATGTAATCCTAGGTGCAGATTCATCACCAACTTCTGATCCCCAGCCAATTCAGTCTGCGGTTCCTCTGCAGTTTACACAAAAACCCTTAACAAAAAAAATATTGCAAAATACTTTATTTCATTAAATATACTTGAGTATAACTATGGCACGTACACTTTGTGCAATGTAGAAAGTACACTAAGTGAATACTTCCTCAGACTAAAGTGGAACAGTTTAAGTTCACAATTTTTAGATACTATATCAAAAGCCGACTTCAAGTATACTGCCTTGCTCTTTGCATATAAGTAGTATTGTAGTATTGTAGTACTAATAAATAGGCTATTTTTTTGCAGGGGATGGACAAGGAAACCAGAATGTCAAATACTGGAAAATGCAATGCATTCAACTAAACTTAAACTCAACCTGTCGCCTGTCTGCAACACTAACATATTATTATATTGATTGACAGTACATTACAGTCTGTATATAGCACCCCCCCCCCTCCCCCAGGGAAAATATAAATATCAGAAACAGCATCATGATAAACAATCAATATTTGATGAAAAATATAAAGAATAATATTTTTTTGTCCAAAGCAGCAACATCTAAAGAACAGTTTATTAAATTCAACCATATTTCAAACAAAGCACAATTTCTATTATTTCAATTTCTGGTTGCTGGTGTGTGTGAAAACTACAAATCTCACAGCTTCTGAGAGAACTTACTTTAGACAAATGAGACCCAAATGAAGTGAAACATGCCAAGAAAAGAAGGCTGTCCCTACTCTGAAGCACGGTGGAGGCTCAGCATGATCAGGGAGTCTTTAATCTGCGCTGCTTCCGTCAAATTTACAGACTCAAATGTACCCAAAACACAAACAACTGAAACATCTGGAAGGACCTGGAGTATGCAGTCTACAGACACCAGTTGAACTGGACCAAAATATCTGAAGAATCTGTCAGTGATGGAGATGTTTGAGTGTTGTTGACTCAAAGGGTTTGAATAAACACTAAGAGTAAACAATAAGTCAATGACTTAGTTAAGCAAGAATTCTAAAACAAAAGTTTCCGATAATGCAATTTAAATCTGGTTTCTGCAGCTGCTGATGTTATTGTTGTCCATCCGAAGTGGAGAAGTAAAACTTCAGTTAGTGACAGGAAGCAGCTGCACTGCTTCAAAAATGAACAATGAGTCTAAACTCAGAATAGAAGTAGCAATGCAAATTTAACTGGAATGCAGCTTCTCTTCAGCACTGCGCTGAGCTCCTAAACTCAGAAAGTCATTTGAGAATAAATGAAAGAGGAGCATTTTTTGAAACAAGTGTTTTTCTAGTTTTTCCCTGTTTTCCAAAAGTGATCAACAGTGGTTTGATGTTCTGCCATTTCAAACTCAACACGGCAACACCTTCTCTTCTTTCTTTGTGAACGATGACATTTTCAGCTGAACAATAAATACATTTCATTTCATTTCAAAGCCGTTTCAGTCGAATCTGTTCCTGCAGCAGGGTGTAATGCTGCCAAAGGACAGCAGGTGGCAGCAGACTCATGTTTAACCTCCTCAGGCTGACTGACGAGCAGGAGTTGTTTTTTTTTTTTTACAGTTGTTATAGAAGGAGGAGGTGCAGAGCTCCTTTGAGGTGTGAAGGAGGGACAGGGGTCGTCTCACATTTATCCAGTGGTTGAAGGGAACATGAGAAACAGTTAATGTCCTCCGTGAGCCTCTGTAGCTCAGTCAAGCAGAGAAAAACGAATTACAGAGGAGACATGGAGCCGCCCACAGGAACCCAGCCTGTGGGGCAACCAGGCCAAACAAAGAGGATGAGAGAAGACGAAACCTTCCTAAATCAGTTAGTCCTGGGCCACGCTGACCTCCAATCTGCTCCACTGGTCTTTGAAGACGCACTTCAGGGGCAGAGGGGGGAGATTGACCAAATGTCCCACTCTTAAGTGACAAAATGCCCCGAGGCAGCAGACACACACAGCTGGATGAAGAGGAAACACTCCGGACTTTGTGGTGAGAGAGGAGCACTTCTGTCTGATCAGACCACCTCAGTCGAGTTCAACAACAGAGTTCATCACTTCTGGAGCACAAATGCCCTCTGAGTGTGACACAATAAACCACAACTCCACAAAAGCAGAATCATTTTGTTGAGATGTTTACCAAAAAGACTGGGCCTATTCACAGACACACTCATCAACACACACAAATATTACAAACAAACCTGCTGGCTCCAAAAACCTTCACACACGAGCAACAGATCAATTCTCACAAAGTGGGACTCTAAGGATTATGGCTTCATAAAAGAGAGTTACGCTCTCAAGGGTTTTGTGGGGGGCTCTTAAAAAACGCTGTGG
>NC_050520.1:33862940-33865906 GCF_002922805.2 Oryzias melastigma | reverse complement strand
CAGGTGCATAAAGCTATTCTGAAGCCTGGTAATGAGAATCTCACAAATCCAACTATTGGTATTAATATTGTTATATAAAACAGCTGTTATATGTGATTGTTTCTGTACCTTTTTTGATTTGTATCAGGTTTTCCCTGTTTTGTTTGAAATACATGCAGACTTGACTTTCATCAGAAAACCGGGCCTTGGGCCACTGGCCAACTCCTTGGCCCAGTTTAAACACTTTCTCCACCAGTCCAGGCTCAGAAGTGTCTTGACTCGAGGAACCCGACAGTTGTAGTTCATCTCCTGAATGTGGAGGTTTTTGAAGCGGTTCCTCCACCTCATTCCACTCTTTCTGCTCGTCTGCACGTCTGAACACGTCCACAGAATTCGAATGATTTGAATTCCAGTTTTTGTGCGTTTTATGAGCTGGAACTAATGTGTGAGTGGATGTGTGTGTGATTGAGGCCCTGAGACAGACTGGCGACCTGTCCAGGGTGTACCCCGCCTTCGCCCATCAGTGGCCGGGATAGGCTCCGGCACCCCGCGACCCCGAAAGGGATGAAGCGGTTAAGAAGATGGATGGATGGATGGATGAGCTGGAACTCCAATGTATGTAAAAATAATAAAATGATTGCTTAAAATTAGTTTTACAGTGGGCCCTGAATCTATATTCTATGAAAGTTTAACTTTTTAAATGGAATTATAGAAATTAATACCATTTCCTGGATATTTTACATTTTTGAAAGGCTGCGAACATTCATTCTCACTTAGTTCCAGTCCAATCATCCTTTGATATATTGTAAAAGTGTTTAGCCTAAATAATAATAATTAAACTATGTCCTTTTCTAGGACAGCACACAGACTCTTTTTGACTATATTTGCATGAATTAAACTAGTTTATTTTAATTTGTCAAAAATGTGGCAATCACCAACAGGCAACACTTTTACAGCCCCTTCTATAGAGGTCAACAGCCAAAAAAAGTTCATTTAGGGTTTGGATACCTTTTAAGCTAACATAGGATCAATTTAGCACTTGATTTAGCAAAACATGCACCTATTAACCTGGTCTTGAATCAATATAAAGTTTGGGTGATGTTTGGCTTACTTCAACCTTTTTATCTCTGTTCAATTTTTCCAGTAAATTTATTGACCAACATGGAGATTATAGTAACTTTTTACACACTTTCAGTAATTTAAATTTGTTATCTTATTTAGCAGTAGACCAATCTGTAGTTAACAGCTTCAGCATTCACACTTGCATCTTAGCAGATAGTGAAAATGTTCTATTTCTTTTTATGATTCACATTGAATTGTTCTCTAACTCCATTTGAATTTTGAAACAGGATTATTATTGTGAAGGTTTCTTTTTTGTTAAATAAAACACAAAATTAAAAGTTTTGTGCTTGAATAAGGTGACTGGTGACTGTCAGGCTCAATCCGAGTTCTTCCCTTCTCTCTTCTCCTTCACTTATCCCTCCAAACGGCCGGTTATGACAAAATAGTGTCTAATATTTCAGATGTTACTTTCGTCGATGACATCATCAATAATTGCCGGTCCGCTAGCATTAGTCCAGAGCTTCCAGCGCTTGAATATACATAACAGCGGTTTTATAACTTTAAAAAGGTCGTGCTAAAACATAAAGTCATTACTTACATTTAAATGTAAACATCTGTGGTTCAGAGCGCTCCCACATGAAGAAAAACACTTCTCAGCACGACGCGGTTTAGCATCACAAAGAAGGGCTTTGGACCCCTCTGTTTGGAGGGTGAAATTTAAAAAAATAATAAAAGGAAGGGCTAAGGGGAAGGAGAAAGGGAAGAATTTGGATTGGGCCTGAGTTTAAAACTTGTACGTTGAGCTTGACAGCGCGTCTAATCCATGGTGTGAATATGCTCCAGTTTTGCTGAATTCCTCTTCAGCCATGTCCTCCATCGACCACCAGAGGGAGCCATCTCCTGAGTTTTAACCAGCCTCTCTTCCTCAATCCAACTCCCATCAGCCTTTGCTCCAGCCTTCTCCATGCACAGCTGTTCATCATCATCATCAGACTCACCATCATATATACTCACTCCAGGCCACAGTTCAATGTGAAGTCTTGATCTGGTTTACAGTCAGTCTGAGCAATTCTCTGAGTTTGTTATAGTCTCTGTGTTTTTTAACCCATGCCTGTTTCTACGTTTTACTGCCTTGCCTCTGTGATTTTGACTTTTGCCTGCCCTTTGACGCCGACTATGTCATGCCCTTGCTCAGTGAAATTAAACCGTCTGCACGTGGATCCAAACGTCTCAGCCTCTTCGTTACAGGAACAAAGCACAGACAGCTACATTTGCACCAAAAACAACAGTTAAACTTGAATCCACTTCCAGGTCTTTTCATTTTTCAGAATGAACCAACAAAGCTTTTTTGTAACCATGAATACTTTCAAAAAACTTTCTATCCTTTTTATTTAGTAACTGTGGATATCAGACATGTTTGCTACTGATAAAGTCAAGTACTTTAAATTCTTTGTGCCATGTAGAAAGAAGGTGATTGTAAAATGTTGCATGAAGAACAGATGAGGAAGCAGATCCTAAAGATGACTCTTGTGATACACAGAGCCGGGTTTATTTAAGGTCCTGACATTTAGCATATCCAGAACCTTTAACCTCACTTCACTGGATTAACCCTTCTCTGGTCTTTAAAGGGTTAGTATTGGCCTGGGACAAAGCTAAAATAAGTATCCAGATATATTCCATATGTTCTAATGTATCAAAAATAACAAATAATTACCGTTGACAAACGCAGGATTTGTAAAACTTGACAAAATCAACGACAAATCACACTCGCATTTCGCCCTGCTTCAGAAACGGCTCGATTTGGGTCACGTGACGCATTGACGTCATGTGAGTGAAACAGCGCCAGCAGCAGAATGCAGGCGGACCCAGGGTGTCTGCACATACATGTATGTGTGTGCGCTGCGGCAAAGTTGAATTCTATAAAC
>NC_050520.1:33859752-33860862 GCF_002922805.2 Oryzias melastigma | reverse complement strand
CCAACCATCACAATGCTCTCTCCTCTCAATCGTGCCAGGATGAAAGTGAAGTCATTGAGATCCAGAGTAATGACATTCTCGAAACTGAGCTTAAAACAGGTGTCATTCATTTCTGGAATCTAGTCTCTGAAGCAGACTTTCCGCCTTTGAAGCCCCTTGTGCAGAAAGTGATGTCCTTTTTTACCAGCACATACCCATGTGAATCTACCTTCCACAATGAACACAATCAAGAGAAAACAGAGGAACAGACTGACCAATGCTAACCTGGAATGTCTTACTCGCATTGCTACAACAAACTACAAATACGACATGAAGAAAGTCAAGGAACTGCATACCAGCTTCCGTGCTTCCATGCACTAAGGTAAATGCACACACACACTTTTTGGCTGTGTTTTTTAAGGCAGTGTTTCGATTACACGCAATTGTTTTGTGCCGGGAATGTTTTCTGGCTCGCCCTTTCTCTTTGGTCCGTCAATGTGGCTCTTCTTTAAAAAATAGTGAGGACCGCTGCTCCAAACGGTTGAGTTGATGGCAAAGAGCTCCATGTTGGTCTGATCTGATCTGACCACAGAACCTTCTCCTAGTCACGCTATGAATCATGAAGACAAACTTCAGACGGGTCTACACGTGCCTTCTTAAAAGGTTAGTAATGGTCTGGGACAAAGCTAAAATGCGTATCCAGATATATTCCATATGTTCTAATGTATCAAAAATAACAAATAATTACCGTTGACAAACGCAGGTTTTTGTAAAATTTGACAAAATCAACGACAAATCACACTCGCATTTCGCCCTGCTTCAGAAACGGCTCGATTCGGGTCACGTGACGCGTTGACGTCATGTGAGTGAGACAGTGCCAGCAGCAGAATGCAGGCGGACCCAGGGTGTCTGCAGATACATGTATGTGTGTGCGTTGCGGCAAAGTTGAATTCTGTAAACATCGGTGTTATGGTCCGACGGAGTATTAGGGCCACCAAAAAAAAGAAATAAAATAAAATTATGATTTTTAAAGTGGTAAATTTACAAGATTTACAATCGAAATGAGCCTATTGTGAATGAACACTGAGCAGAACCAGACCGACTAAACCGTGAAAAGCTTCTGATTTCAAC
>NC_050520.1:33857868-33859695 GCF_002922805.2 Oryzias melastigma | reverse complement strand
ATGAGCCTATTGCGAATTAACACTGTGAAAAGCGTCTGATTTCAACAAGTAAACTGAATGTTCAAAACATTGCACATGTTTGGAAGTTTCTTTGTTTGATTTGCAGTTTATTAATCATTGGCTTGCAGGATCTCTGCAGATCCATTGATGAAACCATCAACACTCGCAGCGGTCCACCAGTCATTTCTTCCTCCGTGAAAGATCAAATCTCATTCATTTCTGTGTGATGCTTTCATCTGAAGAGGAATCGTTTTCGGAATTTTCAGTGTACTTAGCTAACGTGACAGACTGTTGTCATCCCCTGTTGTTGTTGTGTGTTGAAACGGGATGATTCATCTGGAGAACGGGGGGTACGGAGAAATGTTTACGTTCTCCTTTGGTTTCTGTGCATATCAGAAACATGCAGTAAGGTGGTGAAAGAGCTTCCGGGTATGTGAATAAAGTGAATAAATAGATAATAATAAAGTGGCGGACGGTCCTGCAAACATGTCTCTAAGCTCTTATTTTGCATATGAAACTCTGCATTACCGACCCAGATAGTCAGCGTCATTGACGACTTGATTTCGAGTCGCCAAAAGGTTCCGATCTGTAAACAAAGCTTCACGAGATGCTCCACGTCTTCCAGCTTCGAGCATGGCTCTGATAAACTGACAGCTTTCGTTTTCATCGGCATTCTCAGCGTCACTGTCAGTGTCATTGCCAGATTGTGAGCTCTTACTTTACGTGCTGCCGGTTCAAATTCATAGGGCTTTACAGTCCTCAAACCACAAACACCCGGCGCCTCTGAATCAGCGTCACTTTCAGAACAAATGTTTCCACAATCTGAGTCTGAAGAAAGAATTGTGGACCTTGAAATATCGCCGCTATCACTAGCTCCAACACGCAAAGGAGAAGCCATCTTGCTATGTTTACCCTGGTGACGTCACACCCCACGTGACCAAAACGGAGCTTTTCCCCGGAAGAGACAGGTTTGCCAAATTTGGCCGCAAAAATTCAGTTTTATTTCAATATTTCTTGCTCAAAACACGCCAAAACATTTGGAAATTGTAAATATAAGGCAAAATACATTTAACACCGAAAAAGACCCACAACCCCATTACTAGTCCTTTAACTGCTGTTGTGGTCCACACTCTCTAATCCTAGCCTTAGTTTCTTGAACGTAGCTGCATGTGTACATCCCTGAGATAGGTACAGTTTTGATTTGATGGTTTTTATAAATGCGAGTGAGGCGTGCAGTGAAGGGGATCTCTTCCTCAAATGGAAAACCTTCCATCACAACCTCACACTCGTGCTGTGGTGGAACTTTGACTTGTATAGAATTAGAGTGGATGGTTTCTTCAGTCCCTGAAGTTACTTTTGAAAACTGCAATGCGACTTGAACTCCTCCTGACATAATATTTGGGAATCCTGCTTCAAACTTTGTTTGAACAGCTAAATTTAGAGCACAAGAGGCAGTCCATGTTGCTGTTTTGCTAGTTTTTATTGAGAGTTGAACCGTTTTTGTGGCTTTGTTTGAGCCCTCATTGACAGTGACAGATTACTGTAAGATTTCTGGCTGAAGGTTTTTCTTTTTTGCTTTTGTATTGTTGTACTTGACATCAGATATTTCCTGGCTCAGGACTCCTCTATAAGTAGCAACCAGTGCTGCACGCTTTGTGATTAGAGGTGCACTCTTCTCACGAGGATGCACCACCATTAGACCTTTTTTATTCCTTCCCACATAAACGTTTTCATTCTCGCAAATTCTTATTTGATTTTTAGGGCAAACTTAAAACAGAAAAAGTGTTCCATTTAATATCCTCAATATTGTCTTGATTAACAAGGATT
>NC_050520.1:33856900-33857775 GCF_002922805.2 Oryzias melastigma | reverse complement strand
CCGACCGGGGCCCGTGGGAGGAGCCCCGGCCACCAGGCGCTGGTGTCCCGGTGACGCCAATCCTGGCGACGTAACGGTATCTTTGTTGTTCTTATTCATAAAGGGGATTTTGAACCGCTCTTTCGACTTGAACTCCTCCTGACATAATATTTGGGAATCCTGCTTCATACTTTGTTTGAACAGTTAAATTTAGAGCACAAGAGGCAGTCCATGTTGCTGTTTTGCTAGTTTTTATTGAGAGTTGAACCGTTTTTGTGGCTTTGTTTGAGCCCTCATTGGCAGTGACAGATTACTGTAAGATTTCTGGCTGAAGGTTTTTCTTTTTTTGCTTTTGTATTGTTGTACTTGACATCAGATATTTCCTTGCTCAGGACTCCTCTATAAGTAACAACCAGTGCTGCACGCTTTGTGATTAGAGGTGCACACTTCTCACGAGGATGCACCACCATTAGACCTTTTTTATTCCTTCCCACATAAACGTTTTCATTCTCACAAATTCCTATTTGATTTTTAGGGCAAACCTAAAACAGAAAAAGTCTTCCATTTAATATCCTCAATATTGTCTTGATTAACAAGGATTTCAAAGGAGTCAGATTTCTTTTTCCCGTTGACATAGTGACAGAATTTACCTTTACCTTTAGTGTAAAACCCAGCTTTGCATGGAAACTCTGTGGGTCTGCATATGTATTTGTAACAATGACTTGGAGGCGTTTGGATCCATGTGCAGCAGGTAAGTTTATTGGCAACCAAAACCAGGAAAGGGCAAAGACAAGAGCATAATCCAAAAACCAGGCAGGAGTCAAAAACATGGAGCAGGACAGAGAGACGAGGAGACTGGCAAAGGTCAAAATACAGAAAGTATCCCCCCCCCCCCC
>NC_050520.1:33851692-33856867 GCF_002922805.2 Oryzias melastigma | reverse complement strand
CGCCGGCGACGGGGACGACCCCGGGGACGAGGAGCAGGTCGATCAGGGTGAGCAATGTGAAAGCCCGAAATCAGAGAGGGGTCTAGGATGTCGAATCCAGGATACTATTGATGAGGTAGGCCTCCTCACCATCCACTATGAGAGGGGGCACTGTGGTGTTGACGGAGTCAGGAGGCATCATCCCCTCTGGAGGTCCGATGGCGGGTTCAAGCAGGGAGATGTGGAAGGTCAGAAAGACACGGTATTCTGGAGGCAGGGCGAGACGGAACGACACAGGCGTGACCTTGAAGGGACCCACATACCTCGGATTGAGTTTCCTACAGGGCAGGTTCATATGGAGATCCAAAGTCGACAACCACACCCATTGGCCGGGCGTGAGGTTAGGCCCTGAACGACGCTGCCGCTCAGCCTGAGCTTGAAAACGACGAACGGCATGCCGTAGTTGGACATGTGCCGCCTCCCAGGTCTCCTCGCTGTGTCGGAACCAGTCGTCCACGACTGGAAGTTTTGAGGGGCCCCCAGACCAATGGAAGAAGGGTGGCTGGACACCCAGGAGACACTGGAATGGGGTTAAGCCTGTGGATGCCTTTTTCAGTGAGTTCTGGGCATATTCGGCCCAAACCAGAAACCTGCTCCAGTCCTCCTGATGTTGGCTGCAATAGGTCCTTAGGAACCGGGTGATTTCCTGGTTGAGCTGCTCTACTTGTCTGTTGGACTGGGGGTGATAACCAGATGTTAAACCGACGTTGATGCCCAATCCCTTGCAGAGGCCCTGCCAGACGCGTGAGGTGAACTGAGGACCATGGTCAGAGACGATATCTTCTGGGATACTGTAGTGACGGAAGACATGGGTGATAAGGTGCTCGGCGGTCTCCATAGCGGTGGGCAGCTTGGACAAAGGGAGCAAGCGACAGGCTTAGAGAAACATTGAGTATGGTGCTGTTACCGTTCGATCGAGGCAGATCCAAGTCCACTGCTATGTGCGACCAGGGGCGTTGTGGTGTGGGTAACGGTTGTAGAAGTCCAGATGGGAGCCGGCTAGGGGTCTTGGCCATTTGACACTGGCTGCACGTGGTGATGAGCTGAGCCACATCCGTCTGCATGGTAGGCCACCAGAAGGAGTTCTGCAATAAAGATTGGGAACCTGCCATACCTGGGTGACCCATTGCTGGAGTGTCATGCACCAGATGTAGGACCCGTTGTCGATGAGTAGGAGGCACATAGAGTCAATCGACAAGACAGGATGGTGGAGGAGGTTCGTGTTGATTAACCTGTGACAGTTCTGTGATTATATCCCACTGGATAGGGGCCAGGATGAGCAAGGCAGGTACCACGGGTTCAGCAGAAAGCACTTCCTCTCCTTCCGACTCATGCATGCGGGAAAGTGCGTCAGCCGTTCTTGGACCCTGGTCGAAAAGTTATCTGAAAATGGAAGCGGGAGAAGAAAAGAGACCAACGTGCTTAACGGGGGTTTTACCTTTTGGCGGACTTGATGTACTCTAGGTTCTTGTGGTCAGTCAACACCAAAAAGGGATGAGTAGCCCCCTCTAACCAATGTCTCCCCTCTGTGAAGGCCTCTTTCATTCTCTGCAACACTGAGTTTTCTGGAATGGAAAGCACATGGGAATAGTTTGGAGAGCTGACCATGGCGTTGAGAAAACACTGCTCCTAGGCCTGTGCTGGAGGCGTCCACCTCTACGACAAACTGAGTCGAGGGGTCAGGATGAGACAATAACAAAGTGCTGGAGCATGTCTCTGAAAACATCATTTATAAATGCCTGGAGCACAGAGGGAGTGTTACAGAGACCAAAGGGCATGACCGGGTACTCGTAATGGCCGGTCGTGCTTGAAAAAGCCGTCGACAGAACTTCAAATTTCACTTCATCCCACTCAATTGGACCGTTGAGATGGGCGGAGTCAACTCCACTTCATGCATTACACACATGGTGTAGGCTTGTACTGTAGAGCCGTCTTTTATTTTTGTAATTCTTCAGTTTGAGAAGGGTTCAGAACGTGTGTTTCTGTAAACTTGAGGGTTGTTTGATTGAGACAAACCGTAGCTACTGCAGTTTATTATAGGACACAAAGGCAGCAGTCTGATTTCCATGTATGAGTGCAGTCTAGCATGCAGACTTTGCAGCAGTCACCTCCAATAAAGGGTTTCACATCGCATTTCCATCTGGGAAAGAATCATCTGTTGTGTTGAATGTAGGTGGAGATGACCTTATGTAGACTTCATTCTGAAGAAACAACACACTGCCTCACTGTTAGACAGAACAGAAAGAGACAATATTCATATATGTTTTTGTTTTTCATCTCTGAAGTTGAGAGGTTTATTTCTGTAGCAACCATCAGTCTGTTGGACAGTCGGTGTGTTATTGTTAAACTCTTTGTACAATCAGATGTTTGTTCTGTATTTGTATTTAGTTTAAATAAAGTTTCAAGAGTTAAGGTTGGACTTGTCAAGTGAGTTTTTTGCAGAATAGTGATGCTATAACCTGTACCACACATACATAAGTCCCAAATCAGCATGATTGTGATTTCCACTACAGGGAGGCATCAAAGTATGTGTTGTTTTACTACAAGAGTTCCCTCTAACATCAAATACTGTCCTGAACATCCATCCATCCAGCTTGAAACCACTGCAAAAGGTTTCACTAGTCCTAGCATTCTGAGTAGTACTGTAAATAAAAATCATCAAAAAGTACTAGAAGAAAATACTTTCCAAAAAACAGTATGCAGTATTTGCATTAGTAGATAGGTGTTCCAATGATGAGTAACACAATGATGTGTAAGAGATTATGATCAAATCAATCAAAATAAATCATTTTCAAAATGATTTGCGCACCTTCAATACTCCGATAGTCTGGTCAGGAACCAGGAAAAATCTGTGTCTCCATCCAAATCTACAGGAGAAGAACATTAGTCCTCTAGAACATTCTGCTGGACTGTTTCATGTACTAATGTCAAAATATTCTGCAGGCCACCGTAGGGAATCAAACCCCAAACTGCTAAAGCGGGCATACCAATGCCAGTGACTTTAGTTTTTTGACTAGACATGAAATGTAAAGAAAAACTCTCATTCAGCATTATATTTGAATTATTAAGCCAACATCAAGTCCAGTTGTTTGTTTTGAATCAACAACAGTAAAAAGATCCTTTTCAGTGAAATCCTGATCAAATCTGGAACACAGTGGCTTTAAGTCTTTATGTACATGTTTACGGAGAAATATCTGAAACTTTTAAATGAAATTATTCATAATTATAATCTCGGTAAACAATTATAATGCAAGGAGAGAGATAAATATTAGAGATAAAAGCAAGAAAACAAAAGAGGGTCAAGAAGTTAGATGATGATTCTAGAAACAAGAGAGGATAGAAATACAAAAATAGGTAAAACGCTGGAGGTTTATGATTATTACTGTCACATGTTGATCAAAGGGGCGGGGCCTGTCCACAGACACTCATCCACACGCTCAAATATTACAGACATATCTGTTGGCTGCAAACACCTTCATACACATGCAAGATGACAGCGCTCATGTCATCTGCTGCTGCACCGCTTCAATGTAGTGTGGCTATATCAAGATTATCCATCCAAACCTGGTATATTAAAAGTTTTTTCTCATAAATTTACCACTTTAAATCTAATAAATTTACAGATTAAAATCTAAGTGAGCCTACTGTCCAGGGAGTGAACAGCAGCAGGCCGACTAAACTGTTAAAAGCATCTGGGATTTCAACAGGTAAGAAGAATGTTTAAAACGTTACAAATGTTTGGAAGCTTCTTTGTTTGATTTACGGTTTATTCATGTTTTAATCATTGATGTGTGGATTTCCATCCATGACATGGAGGACGAAATAACTGGAAGTCAGCTGAGGGTTATCGATGGCTTCATCAACAAAAGTTAAGATCTTCTCCAACTCTGTGATGTTTCTGTCTGAAGAGGCCAATAGTTTCTGGCATTTTCAATGTTCTTGTGTTAATTTAACAGACTATTTTCGTTCTTCTATTTTATTTTATATATGAAACTCTGCATTACTGACACTGAACCCCAGAAACTCAGCCTCACTGATAAGAATTGGATTTTGAGTCACCAGAAGGTTCAGAATTTCTTTGTTTTTGACACTGATCTGGAAATAAAGTTTCACAAGATTCTCCATGTTTTTCATCTTTAAGACATTAAATAAAATGAATTTAAGAGAGAAGTCAGAAATTTAGTCTAAGACTTTTCAAATTCATAGATATGACTTTTTTTGTAAATTTATGAAATTCAGAGAGGTATTTTAAAATCGTTAGTAATCGTTAATGTTTAAACCTGAGTGTTCCCTAGACAACTATGTTGTGGAAAAAATGGTCCCCAAAGTCATTTGGTAGAGAAGAGAGATCTTTTACTTTATGTTCAAGTAAAAAAACAATAAAGTCACAGAGATTAAAAACAATTGTGATTTTAGGTTCAATTATTGATGGATCCAAAATCCAAGAGCATTTTCATGACCACAGAGATACAGCAGGAGACTGTGGCAGGGAATGAAATCTGTCATGCATCCATCCATCCATTTTCTTGTCCGCTTCTTCCCTTTCGGGGTCACAGGGTGCCGGAGCCTAACCTGGCTACTGATGGGCGAAGGCGGGGTACACCCTGGACAGGTCGCCAGTCTGTCACAGGGCCTCAATCACACACCCATTCACACCTAGGGGCAATTTAGAGTCACCAATTAACCTATGAAGCATGTTTTTGGATGGTGGGAGGAAGCCGGAGTCCCCGGTGAAAACCCACGCATGCACGGTGAGAACATGCTAACTCCACACAGAAAGGTCCCAGCCGGGAGTCGAACCGGGGCCTTCTCGCTGTGAGGCAAGAGCGCTAACCACTGCGCCACCGTGCAGCCCATCTGTCATGCACTACAGGACAAATACATATTTTGGAGGGTTTGAGGCCCTCAACAACACGCATGCAGTGAAGGCCATCCCAGACACGAGGAGCAGGTTCTGCTGAGTGGAAGAAAATGGATAGACGTTACCAAGTGTATAATAGGTAAGTGTGTGAGGTGAAATCTGATGGTCTGAAAAACATTTCACAGTTTAAAAAGTTTTTGGTTTGAGTCACCCTTAGTCTGGCCCGTCCACCTGGAGCAACACAGCTCCAGGGGTCATTTGGGCACGCAAACCTC
>NC_050520.1:33844306-33846513 GCF_002922805.2 Oryzias melastigma | reverse complement strand
GCCAGTGTATGGTCAGCTTTAACCCCCAAACCTCAGAATGGCCAAACGACATAGAACCTCCCTGTACAGACATGTGCTGCAGCCTCAATCGAAGAGCACAAGAATGTTGGAAATGGGTGGATGCAAAGCTTAATGGAACATTTATATTGAGGAAAAACTCCAGTTGATTTGATCCCTAATAAAGGTTGAGCTTTATTAGCCGTGTTTCCATTACACATATGAGCAAAACTTTATTGAAATTCTATAAATGTTAAAAAAGCACAATTTTACACTATTTCCACTAAATCCTAATTATGAGGAAAAACACAAACCAGCTCACGTGAAAAGTCTTTCAAAAACACGGCGACGGATGTGAACAATACTTTGATTTACTAACGCTCATCAACAACTATCAAAGGAGACCACGGTGCCTGAAGGTGAATTTACGGCAAACACGATTTGTGTGACAAATTTGCCTGACCCGCCCCTCTTTAGCCATCTTTCGCCGCCTGTCAAAAAATGTGTTCCTGAGCTTGACACCTCGACCGCATGAAGAAGAAGGTACCAGCCAATGTTTTAAACCTTAGATGGAGCGGTGTCTGTGTATATGTCACTAACAATGCATGGAAGTTGAGAGAACAGGTTTATTTATTGTGAATAATTCTATAAAACATGTTCTTTATGTCTGGTTTTTATGAGATTATTCAAATCAAATATTTCTTCTTCACTGGGGGTTTCACTCTTACAGGGGATGACAGCCGCTTCCACGGTGTTTCTAAGACTCTGTGACAGAGTTTAAAGGCTGTCCCATTTTATTGTTTCGATGAAAATAAGAAAAATGTCTCATCTTCACTCGCCCTGGTAATTCTACGGCACCAGTAATTTGAGGAATTAGATGGAAGTTCAGGATATAAACACTCGCATTGATTACTACTTTACCTGCTGCTTGAGTTACTGAAAACGTCAAGTGCCCAAAGCTTAATGCAGCGACCTGTCAAACTTTAGATGTTTACATTTTGTTTGGCTGCCTTGAAAATCCCGCTGCTGTCAGTCCCCCGCGCCGCGCTCATCGATCAGGTTGTGGTGTGGGACTTCAAATCGCCTAAATTTGCATCTGTTCCATTACCTTAACAATTAAACTGGCTCCATTTTGCTCCGTTCACACATTTCTAAACATTCCTCTAAAACCCAGCTCTTTGAGCACCAGCCCCTCCCAATTCACTGAAACGAGAGTGTCCTCACAGTGTGTCATAGACGAGTGAGAACAGCCTCTTCCAGGAAGAGTCTGCACTGTCAGCAGCACCCCCAGACCAACTCAAACATCCATTTTCTACATTGATTGGCAAAAGCGCACACCTATCTTTGAAAAACTTGTGATGTTTTTTGTTTTCTTGGATGAAATGCAGACACGCTGCTGAGGCCGGCTCTAGAGTGACGTCATGAAATAGGCAGAACCCACAAAGAGTGAAAATGTCAAAGATCGAGGCGTCTTACTTTTGGGTAGGAAAAAACTCATAAAAAGTAACTCATATTTTATAAATAATTTGTTCTTTACTGTTCAAAAAGTGACATGTTATATCAAGATATAGTTTACTCGGAAAGGTTCAAGAATAACATGATATTTAAAAGAAACAAAGTTATTTACTTTTCTGGAAAATAAGCATAACATTTTTAAAAGCATGTTGAAAAAACGTTGTTGTCCATGAATTTTGTTCTTGTGATAGAATAAATGTTCTATTTTTGAGGGAAGATTGTTCATCTGTGGTTGTGTGAGCCTGGGAATTTAGAGACTATTTTTTTAGAAACAGAGTGTATGTCTGTGTGTGTAAGTTTTTCATGAAAGCCTTCCAAACATCCCTTGTGTTGCTCTCCTCTCAAGCCTCATGAGGAAAAGCAAGCTAAGTGGTGTCTCAGCACCAAATTTCTCTGATATTCCACTCATTTAATAACAGATCAGGTCAATAGCAGTAACAATAACAGCAGTTTATCGGTTTGGTCTTTCATCATAATATAAAAAAAAANACATAAAAAAATTCGGAGTGAAAAACTTTGCCCAAACAGTGTCACCACAGCAAGTGGTCGATCCAGGAGCACATCGATATCCAGCCAATCAAATCCTGACACTGACGTGACGTCAGCGTTTGTTTTGGTCTCTAACCGCAATCCAGCCGCAAAACTAGCCTCAAACCATAGACTGTATATAAAATAACTGGACAGAGCAAGCCCCC
>NC_050520.1:33830988-33843814 GCF_002922805.2 Oryzias melastigma | reverse complement strand
TGCTTTGGACTTTATGTTTGTTTAACGTTCGTTTTTCTTTATTTCACTGTTTTGATTGTAGCTTATAAATTATAAGTTTCGTATATGCGCATAAAATCACCAACCAAAGTTTCATCTTCGTTGCACTTTTCCAGCTTCAGCCTAAATTAGACGCAGCCGTCTGAGGAGCGCGAGACAAACTTGAAAGGACCTGGTCGTATTTTCAAACAGAAAAAAGATCCAGCTGTTCACTTGTTAGGATAGTTATTTATTTTAAATACCGCTGAACGCGCTTCTCACGTGCATCTAAGCAGACTGTAACGTGGCAGTGCATGTGAAGTAACGCTGCGGCGCGCGCGAGGGGGGCACGCGCCGCTCTGAAGCGGCTTCGCCCAAATGCTCCTTTCATCTCAACAAAAAAGGAATAAATGTAAGTAAATCCAAAAGGACCGCTGACAGAATCAAATGTTGGGATGGTTCTCCCTCAAAGGCTTCAACAATGACTTGTACAATTCTCTTGAGCCGCCGTTATTAAAGTAGAGACTGTTTACATCCGCGGTCTCGTGGTCGAGGCGTGGAAAGAGACAGACGGTTGCAATAAACTCACTCCTTATTGGCGACAGTACTTCCTGTAGATTCATGACTCAGCTATGACTCAGACCAATCGCTGAAGATGGGTTGCAAATGGCGGTATCCGTTTCAGGAAGTGACGGTGAAAGCGGTGGCCTACTTTCGCGAGGAGAGGAGGTAATGTATTTCCAATGGGGGACCTCAGTGCTTGCTAAGTCCATTATTTTTACAGTCAATGGTTTTAACCAGCCTCTCTTCCTCACTCCAACTCCCATCAGCCTTTGCTCCTTCTCCATGCACAGCTGTTCATCATCATCATCAGCCTCACCAGCATATGTACTCACTCCAGGTCACAGTTCAATGTGAAGTCTTGATCCTGTTTACAGTCAGTCTGAGCAATTCTCCTAGTTTGTTATAGTCTCTGTGTTTTTGACCCACCCCTGTTTCTACGTTTTCCTGCCTTGCCTCTGTGATTTTGACCTTTGCCTGCCCTTTGACGCCGACTATGTCTTGCCCTTGCTCAGTGAAATTAAACCGTCTGCACATGGATCCAAACGTCTCAGCCTCTTTGTTACAGGAGCAAAGCACAGACAGCTACATTTGCACCAAAAACAACAGTTAAACTTGAATCTACTTCCAGGTCTTTTCATTTTTCAGAATCGACCAACAAAGCTTTTTTGTAACCATGAATACTTTCAAAAAAGTTTTTATCCTTTTTATTTAGTAACTGTGGATATCAGACATGTTTGCCACTGATTAAGTCAAGTGCTTTAAATTCTTTGTGCCATGTAGAAAGAAGGTGATTGTAAAATGTTGCGTGAAGAACAGATGAGGAAGCAGATCCTAAAGATGACTCTTGTGATACACAGAGCCGGGTTTATTTAAGGTCCTGACATGTAGCATATCCAGAATCTTTAACCTCACTTCACTGGATTAACCCTTCTCTGGTCTTTAACGACTGTTGTGGTCCACACTCTCTAATCCTAGCCTTAGTTTCTTGAACGTAGCTGCCTTTGTACGTCCCTGAGATAGGTACAGTTTTGATTTGATGGTTCTTGTAAATGCGAGTGAGGCGTGCAGTGAAGGGGAGCTCTACCTCAACTGGAAAACCTTCCATCACAACCTCACACTCGTGCTGTGGTGGAACTTTGACTTGTATAGAATTAGAGTGGATGGTTTCTTCAGTCCCTGAAGTTACTTTTGAAAACTGCAATGCGACTTAAACTCCTCCTGACATAATATTTGGGAATCCTGATTCAAACGTTGTGTCATGGTGCCTTTGTCAGCCTCCTCCCCCTCTCCTCTCCACCTGGCTGCTGATTATCCCCAGCTGCGACCACTCACCTCATCACCTCATCTACCTTTTTAAGGAGCTCCAGGATCATCATTCCTCACCAGTCCGTTGCCCTTGATGGTGCATAGTTGGTCACCTCGCCTTGTCATAATCTTGCCACGTAAATGCCAAGACTCTGTCTAATGCCTTTTCTGCTCACCCTCAGGAATCCGTTACCACGAGTGGTCGCTAGTATCAACCTCAACCTGGATCCCCAGTTTGGTCCTCTCTCCAGTGGTCACACCACGAGCCTCTGCCTCTGTTCCTCGGACCTTCACCCAAGACGGCCATCTCTTCCTGTGGAGGAACCTACCAGTGACGCCACCAGCCTCAGCCTCTCGCCTGGAATCTACCTCCAGCTCTGCTCACGCCCTACCCACCTTACCTCGCTGTGGCCCAGCAGGACCTTTTTCATCGCCTGGATGGTATGACTCAGACCTTACATGAACTTACTAATCATTTTTCCCAGGCTCGTGCCTTGGTCAATCCTCCACCTTCCGCTTCCGGATCACCGTCCACCCCCGAAGATATCCGACTCCTACCGGAACCATTCTTCGGGGATGTGGAAGCCTGCGGAGGATTTTTGCTGCAGTGTCAGTTGATATGTCAACAAGCTCCCAGACACTATCAAACCGACCACAGTAAGATGACTCTTATTATCAATTC
Organism: Oryzias melastigma; assembly: GCF_002922805.2. NCBI lineage: Eukaryota > Metazoa > Chordata > Actinopteri > Beloniformes > Adrianichthyidae > Oryzias > Oryzias melastigma. The sequence goes on along the minus strand of NC_050520.1, from coordinate 33,841,266 downwards.
TCTGCGAAACAAAGCTCTTCTGTGGGCCCAAGCCTTTCTCACTGCCAATCCCATCACTAACCTGTCCTATGAATGGTTCCTCAGCGAGTTCCGCCTCATTTTCGACCACCCTCGTAAACAGGAAGAGGCGACCCGGCGGTTACTCGCTCTCAAACAGCGGAACCGACCTGTAAGCGATCATGTCATTGACTTCCGCATTTTAGCGGTTGAAGCTGGCTGGCGCGATTTGAAAAAAGCCCTCATTGACTCTGGAGCTGAACAAAGTCTTATCGATATCCATGTTGTTAATCGCCTGTCTATCCCCACAGAACCTCTGGACACCCCCATAGTAGCTTCTGCTTCCTCTCCTTCCAACTCATGCGGTGCGTCAGCCTTGCCATTCTTGGACCCTGGTCGAAAAGTTATCTGAAAATAGAAGCGGGAGAAGAAAAGAGACCGACGTGCTTGGCGGGGGTTTAACCTTTTGGCGGACTTGATGTACTCTTGGTTCTTGTGGTCAGTCAACACCAAAAAGGGATGAGTAGCCCCCTNGCCGACGTGGGGTCTTGGCCATTTGACACTGGCTGCACGTGGTGATGAACTGAGCCACATCCGTCTGCATGGTAGGCCGCCAGAAGGAGTTCTGCATTAAAGATTGGGTACCTGCCATACCTGGGTGACCCGTTGCTGCAGTGTCATGTGCCAGATGTAGGACCCGTTGTCGAAGAGTAGGAGGCACATAGAGTCGATCGATAGGAAAGGATGGTGGAGGAGGTTCGCGCTGATTAATCTGTGACAGTTCTGTGATTATATTCCACTGGATGGGGGCCAGTATGAGCGAGGCAGGTACCACGGGTTCAGCAGAAAGCACTTCCTCTCCTTACGACTCATGCGGTGCGTCAGCCTTGCTGTTCTTGGACCCTGGTCGAAAAGTTATCTGAAAATAGAAGTGGGAGAAGAAAAGAGACCGACGTGGTTGGCGGGGGTTTAACCTTTTGGCGGACTTGATGTACTCTAGGTTCTTGTGGTCAGTCAACACCAAAAAGGGATGAGTAGCCCCCTCCAACCAATGTCTCCACTCCGTGAAGGCCTCTTTCATGGCAAGCAACTCCCGATCCCCCACATCGTATTTCCTCTCTGCATCACTGAGTTTCCTGGAATAGAAAGCACATGGGAATAGTTTGGAGGGCTGACCATGGCGTGGAGACAACACTGCTCCTAGGCCTGTGCTGTAGGCGTCCACCTCCACGACAAACTGAGTCGAGGGGTCAGGATGAGACAATAACAGAGCGCTGGAGCATGTCTCTGAAAACATCATTTATAAATGCCTGGAACACAGAGGGACTGTTACAGAGACCAAAGGGCATGACCAGGTACTCGTAATGGCCGCTTGTGCTTGAAAAAGCCGTCGACAGAACTTCAAACTTCACTTCATCCCACTCAATTGCGGGTTTTGGACTGTTGAGATGGGCGGAGTCGACTCCACTTCATGCTTTACACACATGGTGTAGGTTTGTAGTGTAGAGCCGTCTTTTATTTTTGTAATTCTTCAATTTGAGAAGGGTTCCCATGTGTTTATGTAAACTTGAGGGTTGTTTGATTTAGACAAACCATAGCTAGTCTGATTTCCATGTATGAGTGCAGTCTAGCATGCAGACTTTGCAGCAGTCACCTCCAATAAAGGGCTTCACATCGCATTTCCATCTGGAAAAGAATCATCTGTTGTGTTGAATGTAGGTGCAGATGACCTTCTATCGACTTCATACTGAAGAAACACCACACTGCCTCACTGTTAGACAGAACAGAAAGAGACAATATTCAAAAATGTTTCTGTTTTTCATCTCTGAAGTTGAGAGGTTTATTTCTGTAGCAACCATCAGTCTGTTGGACAGTCGGTGTGTAATCGTCAGAGGTGGGGACTCGAGTCACATGACTTGGACTCGAGTCAGACTCGAGTTCAAGTCATGTCCAAGTAAAAATAAAGAGCTTAAAGACATGTTTGCAGGACCGTCCGCCACTTTATTATTTAATTATTCACTTATTTATTCACTTTATTCACATACCCGGACGCTCTTTCACCACCTTACTGCATGTCTCTGACATGCGCAGAAACCAAAGGAGAATGTAAACAGTGCTCGTACGCCCCGTTCTCCACATGAATCGTCCCGTTTCAACACACAACAACAACAGGGGATGACAACAGCCTGTCACGTTAGCTAAGTACACTGAAAATTCCGAAAACGATTCCTCTTCAGATGAAAGCATCACACAGAAATGAATGAGATCTGATCTTTCACGGAGGAAGAAATGACTGGTGGACCGCTGCGAGTGTCGATGGTTTCATCAACGGATCTGCAGAGATCCTGCAAGCCACCATCAATGATTAATAAACTGCAAATCAAACAAAGAAACTTCCAAACATGTGCAATGTTTTAAACATTCAGTTTACCTGTTGAAATCAGAAGCTTTTCACAGTTTAGTCGGTCTGGTTCTGCTCACAGTGTTCATTCACAATAGGCTCATTTCGATTGTAAATCTCGTAAATTTACGACTTTAAAAATCATCATTTTAATTTTTTTTATTTTTTTTGGTGACCCTAATACTCCGTCGAACCATAACACCAATGTTTATAGAATTCAACTTTGCAGCAGCGCACACACATGCATGTATCTGCAGACACCCTGCGTCCGCCTGCATTCTGGCGCTGTCTCACTCACATGACGTCAACGCGTCACGTGACCCGAATCGAGCCGTTTTTGAAGCAGGGCGAAATGCGAGTGTGATTTGTCGTTGATCAAATTTTACAAAAACCTGCGTCTGTCAACGGTAATTATTTGCTATTTTTGATACATTAGAACATATGGAATATATCTGGATACTTATTTTAGCTTTGTCCCAGCCCATTACTAGTCCTTTAATTATCCAGACTACCCTGGTGCCCTGCCATCTCCATCTTACCACATTTTAAATGTGGTTAACTGCGTTTTTGTTATGGAGAAATTATTTTGGATTTTTGAAGTGGGGACGCATCAACTCAGTGGGAATTTAGCTAAATTGCTTGCAAAATACAGTTCTTAAAAGCACACATGATCTGTGTAATTAATATTACATTGTTTTATAAATGACTTGAAACATTAATAGTAGGACTTGTGACTCGACTCGAGACTTGTTGGTCTTGACTCGTGACTCGACTCGGACTTGAGGACAAAATTTGGGACTTGACTCGGACTTGCGAAACAATGACTTGGTCCCACCTCTGGCACATACCTTTCTGAAGTGATGGAAATCATGAACAGCAGACCTTTAACAACACACTCTCTTAATGATCCTGCTGGACCCCAGCCACTCACGCCCAACCTTCTTTTAACAATGAAATCATCCATCATCTTGCCTCCCCATGGAGATTTTGTAAAGGAGGACCTTTACCTTCGCAAAAGATGGCGTAGAGTGCAATATTTGGCCAACCATTTCTGGCATAGATGGAAAAGGGAATATTTGTTGAGGCTACAACAAAGAAAAAAGTGGCACAAAACACACAGAAATGCAAAGGTCAACGACATAGTAATCGTACAACACGATAACGCACCTACAAGCGTTTGGAAGCTAGCTAAAGTCACTGCTGTATATCCAAGTGAAGATGGATGTGTGCGGAAGGTGCAGTTACTAATCTGTGATTTAGCATTGGATGACCATGGAAAGAGACTCAGCAAGCCAGTCTTCCTGGAGAGACCTATCCTTAAGACAGTCACATTACTTGAAGCTGATTAGCATAGCTTTCACTTCACGTTCCTAGAAGAAATCACACGTGATTTGATGGGAGTGTAGTTGCCATCAAAGGCAACTCTAATTCAAATTTTTGTTTAGAAAAATATTTTGTTANTTCAGTTTGGCGAACGCTTTTTCTCTTATTAGTACAAACTGAGCTTCCCACACTCAACACAGCAAGTCATTTTAATGAAGTAAATTATTTGTAGCTGCCATCAAAGGCAACACTAATTCATATTTTTGTTTATAAAAATATTTTGTGTTAAAAAGGGTTATTAATATAAAAAATGTTTTCTAATCAATTGAAATAAATATGTGATATTTTACAATAAATAAATAATGGTGTTAAGTTAAGTTAAAATAAGTTAAAAACTTTATTTAAAAGGGGGGACCTATTTTTTGTTCCATGTCATTTTTGTTCCTATGGGGGATGTTGTATGGGTTGCCACACCAGGGTGAGTCTCACATGGTCCAGAAGGGAGAAGTCTGCGAGAGTTAAGCCAGTGAAAGAATTTGTAGAGAAATTAAGACGTTTTTCTTTTTGGAAGTTTTACCCTCTTGAGTTAATGCGGCCAATGAGGTATGGATTTTATTTTATCATTTAATTTGCAGTCTGAGATTGAAGAGGTTAATTTAAGTTTCTGTATTTTATTTCGTAGTTCTGACGGCACTGTTGGGGCACTGTTGGGGCATGGAAAGAACATGTGAAGGCATGTAGAAGAATCTTTGTGTCCGAATAAATGTCTGTTAAAAACCAAGAACCGTTTGTGCCTTTCGTCGAGCTCAAGAGGAGTAACATTATTTATTCTCTATTTCAACACCAATTCTTACTTTTATTAAGTCATTGGTTTCAGCCACAACTTGTAGATTTTTTCCAGTGAAATCAAAGCATTTTGCTCCATGTGAGCTTGTGTTTAAAACCAAGTATGAAAGAAATAATTCCATGAAGAACACAGGCAATGCTATTTCTTATTTCCTCTATTTCTACTTACTTGATCGCAGTTCTGCCGGACGCCATCACCGGTGTCTTTGAGCTCACCCAGTTCTCCAACTGATGGCATGGCAGCAGCTTTTAGAAACAGTAACAGAATGAGCAGAAACAGCTGAGATTGCTCTTAAAAACCCTCAATTGAAGTGAGGAAATTAACCCCAGAGGAAAGACAACCCAACAATTGAAATGATTCAGTAGGAACAAATCCTGGTTTCTTAACACGGGCCTCAAACTCTTCCACAGTAAGTTGATTAACGATGAACTCCTGCTGCTTAAAGCAGCTCCTCAAGCTAAAGTCCTGCTGGAAGTTTGAACATTAAAATGATGCAAGAAAGTTGTCACAACAATGAGTCTTGAATTGAAAAAGTCTTAATCTTCGTGGAGAAATGCAGTTGACCATGTTATAGGGTAAAAACTATTTGAACAGGACTTCCAATGAATTTTTAGCTACATGTTACGGCTGTGGCCGTATTTGGTTTTGTTTTCTTTTGTGGTCTTGTGGATTTTTGTCAGAGTGGGGCTTCTTTGTGTTTTGTGGATCTTTGTTTGTGTGTTTTTCTGTTGATTTGTTTCAGGTGTGGTGCTGGAGGCGTGGCTCCCCATTGGTCCAAGCTGAAGGAGGGGAGCCTTCAAAACCACCATTTGGACCTCCAGACCACGGGAAGGGAGCTGGGCTGCAACAGCCTCCACTGCAGCTCAGTGAACTTCTCCACCTGCTTTAATTTAGTGCGCACTTTGTTTTCTTTAGTTAAGTTCCCACTCTGTACTCTGTACTCTGTACTCTGTGTTCTGTGTTTAGTGTAGGTTTAAGTTAAGTGAAGCTGTAGGGGTGAACTGCCATTTTCTTTAGTAAATGTTTTCTCCTGTTTATGTTAGTCCAGGGAGGTTAGTATGTGTCATTATTTTACTGTTTCTTTTGCAGGTAAGCTCCCTGGGTTGAGTTAGTTGGGGTTTTGTTTGTTGTTTTGGCCTTGGTTCACCCTGAAGCCTTTTGCTTCACTTTTAGTTATTGTTTTGGTCTTTGTAAATAAATTTGTTAACTTTTTATGGACACTTTTGTTGTGTTTTTGTTAAACACTCATTTAATTTACCTTTATGTTAAGTCCTGCACCCCTAGACCAACTGGGGCGTAACATAAATTGGGGGCTCGTCCGGGATCCATAATCCATCAGGATCCATTTACTTTATAATTGTGGGATGATGTTTGTTAAATTCTGTTTGTATTTGGAGATGAAAGGATTGGTTAACAGTTTTTCTTTATGGTTTATTTTAGCCATTTACATTTGGTGAAGTCTGGGACTTCTTTTACTGTTAAAATGAGAGCTTTTTTTGAAAACATTGGTCACTTGAGCAGGGAGTTTTCCAACCCTCAGGCAGATCCTTGCTGGTAGTAGCAATTGGAGGTGGTTCAGGTGACGGTGTGGGAGTGGAGGCTGCTGCACTGTTGCCAGTGCCACCAACTCCGATCGGGCGGCAGCAGGTGCGGAGGTTCCTGTTGCTGCAGCCGGTGAAGAGATGACCCAGTTGTCCTGCTCCAGATCAGGGTTGCCTTTGAGGGTTTGGAACTCTCTTTAGAGGAAGGTGGTAGTGAGGCTCTTGCAGGTGCAAGGTTAGGAGTTAGGTAAGCCAGTTCGGCTGCTCCTGACGCCCCTTCAACTCCCTGCTCATCCAACATTTGGAGAACAAGGTGTTCTGTCTGCTTTTGAGAATCATGAGGATTCATATTTTGGTGCATTGGGTCTTTATGGCCAAATCAACTTACATGTGTGGAGTTGTGACTCCAAAGTTCAGCTCACTGCTCTCCTCCTCCTTCAGAATAATGGGAAATTTGCTTTTGTGGTTTAAATTTCCAATACATTTGTTTATCTGGTACCTGAGGCAAATTGCTAAGGTTGTGTGAAAGTGGAAAATCTGTTAACCAAACATGTTTTGATTCTGTTTGAATGACACACTGATTTTGTGTTTCTTTGCATTGGGGGGAGCTGCTAGCATTTAATTCGTTTTTGGGTAGCGTTTGTGGGAGCGGCTACCATTTGGTTTGTTTCTGTGGCTAGCACTCCGTTTGTTTTGTTTGGCTCCATGTGGAAGCACCCTCTTGGGGAAAACCTCTTTAGGGGAGAGGTTTTATTTTAAGTTGGAGGGTGTTACGGCTGTGGCCGTATTTGTTTTTGTATTTTCTTTTGGTTCTGTGGATTTTTGTCAGAGTGGGACATCCTTGTGTTTTGTGGATCTTTGTGTGTTTTTCTGTCTTTATTTATTTCAGGTGTGGTGCTGGAGGTGTGGCTCCCCATTGGTTCAAGCTGGAGGAGGGAGCCTTCAAAACCACCATTTGGACCTCCAGACCACGAGAAGGGAGCTGGGCTGCAACCTGTCTCCACTGCAGTTCAGTGATCTTCTCCACCTGCTTGATTTGTGCGCACCTTGTTGTTTTTTGTGGTTTGGTTTAGGTCCCACTCTGTTGTTTAGTTTAGTGTTGATTTAGGTGAAGCTGTAGGGGTGAACCGCCATTTTCTTTAGTAAATGTTTCCTCCTGTTTCTGTTAGTCCAGGGAGGTTAGTGTTTGTCATTATTTTACTGTTTCTTTTGCAGGTAAGCTCCCTGGGTTGAGTTAGTTGGGGTTTTGTTTGTTATTTTGGCCTTGGTTCACCCTGAAGCCTTTTGCTTCACATTTAGTTATTGTTTGGGTTATTTTGTCATGTAAATAAATTTGTTTACCTTTTATTGGAGATAAGTGTGTTGTGTTTTGTTACACATTATTTCCTTTAATTTCCCTTTATGTTAGGCCCCGCACCCCTAGACCACATGGGGCGTAACAGTCAGCCCACCGTGTTAACCAACAGAGCAACGAGCTGACCCTGTTTTTGAAGGTCGTTTTGGAGACCGTTGTTTCCAGAGTGAAGACGAACTTTTGGGAAGAAGATTTTCTTCTTGGGTTTGGAGGTGCAGACCTGGCAGTCAGCAGCCGAATTGTGTCCCCTTCATGGGGGGGGGGGGGGAGTAATCATTCTACTTCAGAGGACTTTTACTGAAGCTTGAAAAAGAAATTCTCTAAGATTTCTTCCTCTTTTTAACTGCTGCCTCAGTTTGAGAACTCTCTTCAGAGTCCTGGCTCTGTCTGTCACCACGTTTCCTCTTTCGTGGGGCAGCTGGAGTCTTTGGTTTTCTATCTTTTTGTTGAGGGATGAAGTGCTTCTTGTTCGTGCTCTTGGATGTTTCCTGGAGAACGATCTCTGGTTCCTGAGGAACAGTTGTGACCTCTTTGGTTTCTGCTTGTTGGTGGACCTCCGGTGCTGCAGGCTCTTCAGGTTTGGGTTCCTCAGAGCCAGCAGAGGGCTGCACACTCTTCATAGTGAAGAACGGATGTTCGAAAGCTTCACTTGGAGAGATGCGCTTGTTCGGATCCACCTCTAGCATCCGCTTTAGAAGGTCGATGAACTGTTCCACTTCATCCCTCTTTGTCATGTCATAATATACATCTCTGAGGTCGTCGAAGGAGAAGTAGTCGAGATGTTCTTCGACTCGTTCCCCTCTTTTTTTGGAATGCTGTTCGGGTGTGTCCAGCTTCCAGACAACCTTAGAGTTCTCCTCAGTCTGAGTGAAGAACTTGTGGGTGAACAAGCCCTGCTCCAACAGTTCATTGTCTGGCATTCCATGCATCTTCACCAAGGCTCTGATGATGTTGTACTCAGAGTCCTGTGGATGGATGTAAATTCCTGCGTACAGCATGGCGAGAACGTAGCCAACTGTCCACATGTCCAGACGTTCATCTAAGGGCAGACCCAGCATGACTTCTGGTGCCCTAAAAAGAAGGTTCTGCATTCTACTTCCAGTTTGGATGTGACTGGTTTTTTGAGCCAACCCAAAATCGATCAGCTTGACCCTGAAAGGCTCTGAAACTTGGTTCACCAGCATGATGTTGTCGAGTTTGATGTCACCGTGGACCAAGTTGATGTTTTTCAGGCCTTGCAGGGCGATTAGCAGCTGCCATGCAATAGTTCTGATTTCATGGAGATCCAGGGGACGGTCGTCACGATCACTCATGAAGTCATCAAGGCTTTTGTCCAATATTTCAAAAGCGATGCATATGTGGCTTTTGTACCGGAACCAGTCGATACACTTGACCAAGCAGTATTGATCGGCGTCGATTTTGCTAACCTCAGTCAGAGCTTGTATTTCATCTCTGCCTGCGTCTTTATATTTACTTTTGAGGATTTTAATTGCAACTTCTTGGTTTGTTGCCACTTCTCTGCATTTGGCCACTTTTCCAAAAGTTCCTTCTCCAAGAAACTTTTCCACCTGGTAGAGGCCATTATAGCCCAGAAGAAGGGAATTTTCCCGAACTTCAAATTCACCATCAGACATAATGATGAGAGTTTTGCGTGGAAGATACAGTGTGAGACTAAAATGAGCTCAGACAAATATCTTGATCGCAAAAAGGGGCTTGAAACTTCACAGAAGACCAGCTGGACGTATCGCTCAGAGGGCTTCTACGAAGTGACTGGCAGTGTGAAATCAGGGTAAGAATAAGAACTTTTCTCTGATGACATCAGCAGCTTAATCCGAGATCAAAGGCAGTTTAGCCTAACAAACTAGTAGACGTCACGGATGTTGCCATGGTAACGTGCGCGTGCGTGACTGCATTTTATACGCGTGGTCGTGAATCTTAATTTACGCGCATGCGCAGAAGTCTCCTATGTATTTTCCTTTTTTCCGTAATGAATTCGTTGGCGACACCTGTTCACCCCACTGGTCACTATACACTGAACCTGCATCTGTTATGTATTTCATCCTAAATCAGTCCCTCCCGGAATGTGCAATGCTGCGATCGCAACTAATGCAAATTCAGTCAAACCCCGCCCATTGTTGCACATTCTGCAACTTTTCATTTTCACCGCAACTTCTCTGCAACTTTGACCGGATTATGTCGCTGCTTCACCACCGTTTCTGGCGTGGCTCCTTCCTGGAAGCTGCGTTATTACTATTATTTTTATCTTTCTTTAGCCCTCTCTTTTTTTCCTCCTCAGGACGCGCGTAAATGCGAGCGCCCGCGGACAGGCGGGGGTTGCGCTGATTACGCGCAGGGGAGGGATGTGCGGGATTAGCGTTGAGTGCGGAGCAGAATCAGAACATAAAGGAAAGACAGAGACCGCCAAGCGAAACATCAATGGTTGTGAATGCTTTTAATATGGATACAGAGGAAGATTCTGTGGAGGACATGTAGATCTGAGGCTTCATCATATGCTGTTTTTTATTTTTTTACTTTATACTTTTTCCTTGCAGAATGTCATTTTTCTCATTAGTATAAATCTTATGTTCCTCTCGGCGGTTCTCTTCAGGGGTCGCCACAGTGAATCAGCTTCCTCCATTCTGCATCCTCTCCTCTAACAGCAGCTCCCTTCATGTCTTCATCACTGCATAAACATCCTCTTTGGTCTTCCTCTAGACCTCTTTCCTGGCAGCTCCCAGCATCCTTCTACCAATATACTCTCTCAAACCTCTAACATGTGCTACCTCTCTGATGGACTCATTCCTGATCCTATCCA
>NC_050520.1:33828982-33830527 GCF_002922805.2 Oryzias melastigma | reverse complement strand
TAGTGATTCCTGTCTAACCTCATCTGTCAGAATATCCATCACTGCTGCGAAACAGAAGAAGATCAGAGCTGATCTTCCACCAAATGTTGAAACTCTGTAAAGTTGCACTTGTTCTACCTGTGAGCACAGTTTGGTGTGAGCACAGTTTCTCTACGCTAAAGTGAATCAAAACTGCCTTGAGAAGAACCATGACTGATGAGCGTTTAAGCAATGTTGTGCAGAGTGTAGAGTCAAGAAGGGCTATAGGTTCATAAATCTTGATGACTTTGTGGATGTGTTTGTCAGAAAACATAGCAACAGGTGCATAAAGCTATTCTGAAGCCTAGTAATGAGAATCTCACAGATCCAACTATTGATATGAATATTGTTATATAAAACACTGTTATATGTGATTGTTTCTGTGCCTTTCTTGATTTGTATCAGGTTTCCCCCGTTTTGTTTGGAATACATGCAGACTTGACTTTCATCAGAAAACCGGGCCTTGGGCCACTGGCCAACTCCTTGGCCCAGTTTAAACACTTTCTCCACCAGTCCAGGCTCAGAAGTGTCTTGACTGGAGGAACCCGACAGTTGTAGTTCATCTCCTGAAGGTGGAGGTTTTTGAAGCGGTTCCTCCACCTCATTCCACTCTTTCTGCTCGTCTGCACGTCTGAACACGTCCACAGAATCCAAATGATTTGAATTCCAGTTTTTGTGCCTTTTATGAGCTGGAACTCCAATGTATGTAGAAATAAAAAAATGATTGTTTGAAATTAGTTGACAGTGGGCCCTCAATCTATATTCTATGAAAGTTTAACTTTTCAAATGGAATTATAGAAATGAATACAATTTCCTGGATATTTTACATTTTTTGAAAGGCTGCGAACATTCATTCTGACTTAGTTCCAGTCCAATCATCCTTTGATATATTGTAAAAGTGTTTAGCCTAAATAATAATAATTAAACTATGTCCTTTTCTAGGACAGCACACAGACTGTTTTTGACTATATTTGCGTGAATTAAACAAGTTTATTTTAATTTGTAAAAAAATGACAAACAGGCAACACTTTTATAGCCCCATTTATAGAGGTCAACAGCCAAAAAAAAGTTGATTTAGGGTTTGGTTACCTTTTAAGTGCTTTTATTTAAATTTAGGAAGAATATTCAAGTAAATACGGAGATCATGAAGGACGTTATTTAATAGAAGAACTCATACTATGCAAAATAATGAACGCTGACTGGACTGAACAAATGAAATAAGGGTTTAGTTTTTGTTTGGTTTGTTGTAGTGTGACAGTTTTCCATACAGCTGGACGTCTTCCAGTTCCTTCGTTTTGGATACTATGTCCTCTAAATTGCTTTGTCTGTCCCAAAGTTTCTTGAAGTTGTCTCGAATAACACCAACGACTGCTTCCATTTCCCTCCGCAAATTTGATATTTCCCTTTGTGATTCTTCAGCTGCCTGTGGTGGAGACTGAAAAAGAGTTTTTTTTCAGCCATCATCTTCTTCATGGAGGTTTCATTATCCAGTTTAAAGTCAACTCCCAATATATATATATATATATA
>NC_050520.1:33793358-33828916 GCF_002922805.2 Oryzias melastigma | reverse complement strand
ATCCAGTTATGAAACAGGACTGTTATTATTACTGGAGCTGCAGATTATGATGTGGGAATTCTGAAATTACGTGGAACTTAAATGGTTTGACCAAATACAAAATTCAACATGGACATGGTCAGCAACAATACTCAGGTAGGTTGTGGCTTTGGAACCATGCTCAATTGGTACTAAGAAAATATCCCTCACACAATTACGCTACCTGCATCAGCCTGAACCATTGATACAAAGTAGGATGGATCCATGCTTTCATGTTGTTGATGCCAAGTTGTGATCCCACCATCTGAATGTTACAGCAGAAATGGAGATTCATCAGACCAAACAATGTTTTTCCAATCTTTTATTGTCCAGTTTTGGTGAGTCTGTGTGAATTGCAGCCTCAGTTTCCTGTTCTTAGCTGACAGGAGTGATTCCCGGTGTGGTCGTCTGCTGCTGTAGCTCATCAACAATGTGTTGTGTGTTCAGAGATGCTCTTCTGCAGCTGTTGCTCAGTTTTAACTGCAACAGATCCTCTTGACCATCTCTAAATGCCTAAAGGCAATGAGCTTCTCCCATGTTATTCGCTGATTAGAAATTTTCGTTAGTGAGCAGTTGGACATGTGTGTCTAATAAAGTGGTCAGTGAGTGTACTTGAGATTTTATGGAGAAAACCAAGACCTAAGTGGGAAGGTGAAGATTTGATATTCCATAATGTGTGTCCAAGGGGTACTTAGCATTGTGCCAGGAATATATTAAAATATATTAGATATGTCTCCCCCAGGGCAGCATGTGTTTTTCCATCTGCCAAAGCAAAGCTCTGATTGTTGTTTGGACTCGAGGTTTCAGCCCTACAGCCCTGTAGGATTTTCCCCTAATTGGTACCAGGGCATGTAGAAAAGAAGTCGAGTTACCCTTCCCTACTGGATAATTGCTACTATCTACTGTTCTAGTTGGAACTTTTGTCATGACATGTTTTTTCTTGTACTTTTTGTTGATCAACCTTCCCCCAATAGTTTTTGGATGAAGTACATTCTCTTTCCACAAGCATCACTAATCTCACCATCTGGTAACAGTTCTTTATAACCATCCTGTAATTTCTAGGTTACAGTGATTATGTCACAAGAACTCTGGATTAAAATAAGAAATGCAGAACAACTAACACTTCTCATGTTGATAAGTGAGTGTTGTGAAATGTTTTCCACAACATGAGACCAGATAAAGATGAATGATGTCAAAAAGGGTGATTCGTTCAGGCTTTCTGACAATGGACAACGAAGATTCAATTAAATGCAGACATTTTCTCAGAAAAAACAAATTTTCAATACTGATCTCACAATAGAAATTGTGAATGTTGCAGACAGTATCACATAGTATTACAGTGCAAAAAGAATGAAAGTGGAAAGGTGCTTGAAGTGGAACCCTTAACTCAGCATGTTTACTCTGGCTTCAGCCATATGGATATTCAACAAGAAAACAACACAGAAGATGCAGTTTCTGCTGTTGTCTCAGGCAAAATCTGATAATCAGACAGTGGTTCAACATAAATCAGCAATTGGTTATAGTCAATGCTTTAATAACCCTTGATGTCGACTTGACGTCAAAATTTTGTCAATATTTGATCCGATTAGTGGACAACGTTATCATAACCTCTGTTTTCATACCAATGTTTTAGTGTGGGAAATACATGAACAGTGTAAAATTAAGATTTCTGGTTCATATACACTGAACAAAAATATAAACCCAACACTTTTGTTTTTGCTCACATTTTTCATGAGAAGAGCTTAAAGATCTAAAATTACACAATATTACAATTTCTCTCAAACATTGTTCACAAATCTGTCTGCTGTGATAGTGAGCACTTCTGCTTTGCTAAGATAATCCATCCCACCTCACAGGTGTGCCACATCAAGATGCTGATCTGACATCATGATTAGTGCACAGGTGTGCCTTAGACTGCCCACAATAAAAGGCCCCCCTGAAATGTGCAGTTTTGTCTCACAGCAAAATGCCACAGATGTCACAAACATTAAGGGAGCGTGCAATTGGCACGCTGACAGCAGAAATGTCGACCAGATCTGTTGCTCGTGAATTCGATGTTCATTTCTCCACCATAAGCCATCTCCAAAGGCGTTTCAGAGAATATGGCAGTACATCCAACCGGCCTCACAACCGCAGACTACGTGTAACCACACAGACCAGGACCTCCACATCCAGCAGGTTCACCTCCAAGATGGTCTGAGACCAGCTGCTCAGACAGCTGCTCAAACAATTGGTTTGCATAACCAAACAATTTCTGCACAAACTGTCAGAAACCGTTTCAGGGAAGCTCAACTGCATGCTCGTCATCCTCATCGGGGTCTTAACTTGACTCCAGATCGTCATGGTAACAGACTTGAGTAGGCAAATGGTCACATTCGATGGCGTCTGGGACAATGGAGAGGTGTGATCGCTTTGCTGATGTCAATGTTGTGGATGGAGTGGCCCATGGTGGTGGTGGGGTTATGGTATGGGCAGACATCTGTCATGGACGAAGAACACAGGTGCATTTTATTGATGGTATTTTGAATGCACAGAGATACCGTGATGAGATCCTGAGACCCATTGTTGTGCCATACATCCATGAACAACACCTCATGTTTCAGCAAGATAATGCACGGCCCCATCTGTACACAATTCTTGGAAGCTGAAAATGTCCCAGTTCTTGCATGGCCAGCATACTCACCGGACATGTCACCCGTTGAGCATGTTTGGGATGTGCTTTACCGGAGTATACGATAGCATGTACCAGTATCTAGCAACTTAACACAGCCATTGAAGAGGAGGACCAACATTCCACAGGCCACAATTGACAATCTGATAAACTCTATGCGAAGAAGATGTGTTGCACTGCATGAGGCAAATAGTGGTCACACCAGATACTGACTGGTTCTGGGTTCCCAGACTCCCAATAAATAAAAAAAACTGCACATTTCAGGGTGGCCTGTGCACTAATCATGATGTCAGATCAGCATCTTGATGTGGCACACCTGTGAGGTGGGATGGATTATCTCAGCAAAGCAGAAGTGCTCACAATCACACATTTACACAGATTTGTGAACAATGTTTGAGAGAAATTGTAGTAAAGTTATTCTGGAATGAATTTTAGATCTTTAAGCCCATCTCAAGAAAAATGGGAGCAAAAACAAAAGTGTTGGGTTTATATTTTTGTTGAGTCTATTCTTCTACATTCTTCTCTTCTATACCAAACTTTCCCATCACCTCGGTTTCCTGCACCAACACGACCATTGAAATCTGCACCAATGATAACTCTCTCACTTCTAGGGATGCTCATCATCACTTCATCAAGATCCAACCAGAATTTCTCTTTCTCCTCATCCTACCTGTGGAACATGCCCACTAACAACATTAAACATCACACCTTTAATTTCTATCTTCTGACTCTTTTTACCTCCACAAAACTCCTAACAAACTCCTCCTTCCTTGACCAGTGCTTTATGCATGCTACAGGTCAGGTTTGCATACTAGTATTTGATTGCCAAAGATTTTACATCGGATGCTCTTCCTGACACAACCCTCGGACAAAACTGATGAAAGCTTCTGTGCTTTTGGAAGTGGCAGTCGCTGACAGAAATATTCTAATGTTTGAATGTATGTGAAAGAGAAGACACATGTTTAAATTATTTATGGTTTTCCATAAGAGCTTCCTGGACCAAGACAACAGCTTCAAACATGAACTAGTGAAGCTTACTGGATAGATCAGACATAAACCATGCACACTTGTGTCTCTACAAAAAATAATTGTACCTGACAACTATTAATAAAAAATGTCTATTTCTTGATGAAGTTGGCCCAGACAACACTGTACATCTGCATTCATATGTTGGCATTTATGAATGTTTAATTTTCTGTTGGCATTATTTTCTTTTTTCAGGTATTTATTTGAAATAAATTGATTTATTTGGTTTATGTTGGAAATTTAAATTACGTGGTAGCTTTTTAAATTAATTACTTTGCTTTTTTAATAGTTATTGATGTCTGTGTAGTTGCTTCAATTGTGTTGTATGGACTTTCCCATAGCTATGAAGCTTCAACAGTGAATTGACCAGGGGGGGGAAGAAAAAGTGGGACGATAAAGTAAGAAGTTATAGATTAATGAGTTAAACAGGCTGGAGTTGCTCTGCTGGCTTGTTGCATATGCAAAGTTGGATGCCATATTGGAAAGGGCCATATGCCTGTTTACTACTATGGTACAACTGCACAAACAGAGGTGGAAAAATTAGGATGTGACTTTTCACAAATAAATTGCTCATAAATTAGAAGTTATAGTAACATTTTAGGAAGATTTGAGTGAGTTTATTCTCAGAATAGCAAATCCTTTGGCTGATCTAGTATTTAAAGTTACTGTAGTGGTAACGTTAGACTTCATATTATTGCCAATTTTTCTGGCAGGACTACTGATCTTTTTTACTTTTTGGAGGATGAACCACTGAATTAAAGTGTCATGTCTCTTGTTGGCTGTTCGAAGAAGTCGTTCCAGCACTCTTCATGTTTTCATTCTCCAATCTTCCCTCACTTTTGAACCCTCAAAATACTGTAACTCCTCCACCTGAGGCAGGAGCATTCCACTCATAGAGAGAGGCCAAACAACCTTTCAAGAACCATGGCCTCAGACTTAGTGGCACTGGCCCTCATCCCACCGCTTCACACTCTGCTGCAAACCGCTACAGTGCATGCTGGAGGTCCTGGCTTGATGACGCCAACAGGACAATATCATCTGCAAAGAGCAGAGAAAAAAATCCTGTTATCCCCAAACCAGATCCCTTCCGGGCCCTGGCTGCATCTAGAAACTCTGTTCATAGAGACTATTAACAGACCAGGGAGGCCATTCCTACCAGTCACGCCCCTTCAGGTACCGCTGTCATTATCCAAGTCGGCATTAAAGGCCCCCAGGAGGACAGTGGAGTCCCCCGTCCAAGAGAAACCAAGAAGCTCGGGTGCTTATGGACCTAACTGCTGCCAAAACCAGAGACCTTTCCACCAACCCAAAGCAAAGAGACACAACCCTCTCATCTACCAGGAACCCTAACACGTGGCGGCTAAACTGGGGGCTCATGCCCATCCTGGCCAGCTGCCTCTCACCCTGGGTAATCCTCCTGATCGGAGGATTTTGGGTTCAATTCCCGCCTTGCCTGTCCATGTGTCAAAGTGTCCTTGGGCAAGACACTGAACCCCCACACTGTGCCACGGCCAATCCCGAATCCCAAACCTGTCTCCTGGGTGGGTCCCTGATGACGCCAATCTGGACGATGTTACAGAATCTTTGATGTGTCATCTCACAACAGGGTTCAGAACCGCTTTTTTGTCTGGCTCGCCACCCAGAACCTGTCTGCCATGAGAGATCCTATCAAGGGGCAGAAAACCCAGGGGGGGGGGGGGTTGTTATGTAATCCAGCCATCCATCCATTTTCTTGACCGCTTCTTCCCTTTCGGGGTTGCGGGGGTGCCGGAGCCTATCCCGGCTACAGAAGGGCGAAGGCGGGGCACACCCTGGACAGGTCGCCAGTCTGTCACAGGGCCTCAATCACACACATTCACTCTCACATTCACACCTAGGGGCAATTTAGAGTCATCAATTAACCTATGAAGCATGTTTTGGGACGGTGGGAGGAAGCCGGAGTCCCCGGTGAAAACCCACGCATGCACGGGGAGAACATGCAAACTCCACACAGAAAGGTCCCAGCCGGGAGTCGAACCGGGGCCTTCTCGCTGTGAGGCAAGAGCGCTAACCACTGCGCCACCGTGCAGCCCTTGTTATGTAATGTGATATGTATGTGATATGTCCATGTTAATTTTTCATCAAGCACCAAACCCAAATATTTAAACAGCCTTCCTTGTTTAAGGTCTCTATTACACAATTTCAAAGTTATATAGTTCTCTGATTTATTTTGTGTTAACGCCATTATTTTAGTTTTCTCGACCAGAATCAGAATCAGAATGATCTTTAATGTCATTGTTGCACAAGGACTTGTGTTACAACAAAAAAACAGTGAATATGTTTGATCACTGAAAGCTCGGTCATCTCCAGCAAAGGGCTTCACATTTCCCTCCGAGAATTAGAGTCTTCATCTGTTGTTTTGAATGAAGATTGACCTTCTGTCGACTTCACACTGGAGAAACACCACACAGCAGAGACAACATTCATGGATATTTTTGTTTTTCATTTCTGAGGTTATGATGCTTCATATTATAGCAATCAAAAGCCTGATCCTACTGTATGATTTTGAAAACTCTTTGCACAATCATTGTTTGTTCTATATTTGTATCTTTTTAAAATTAAGTTTAAGAGGTAAAAGGTTAATGTTTTCTTTTAAAAATAGATAGGGTCTGTTTTCTTACAAGAGACAAAGGGATTTTTGCAGAATTTGATGCTTTACCACACAGAAATGTTTATATATATATATATATATTTTTTTTTTTTAAACCTTTTATTTTTAGTTTTCACCACAACTGATACATAACAGAACATAGCACAACAGTACAAAGCAAAACATACATTGATTAAATATAGGAATTTTACATATAAATCCCCCCATCAGTTCTTCAGAGACAAAAAAAAGAAAGAAAAAAGAGAAAGGAAATAGATACATTCATAAAAAAATAAGTAAGTAAGACTAGGAGTTCATCTGTATTGGTATTGTTTCAAATCAACCTCGAGTACTTATATTTAGCTATATCTTTATAAGGATGTACGTTTGATTATATAAAAAGATATTGAACAACCTGTAGTCTAAATATTTAATTAGTCTTTTACACTTTCCCATTAAATATGTCTGTTTGCATTTGAAGAGAAGTAAAATATAAAAATATGAAATACAAATATTTAACTAAATAAAATAAAAAAAGTCTGTTATTTATTTCTGTTGTGAATCATTTCCATTGTTAATCACTTTTTTCATGTTGTGGTTCGGAATCTCACTAATCTCAGAATTCAAAAAAAGCCAGAACTTGATAGTTAAACAACTAGAACAAAACCATGAATCTACAAGAACTATAAAACAAAAAACTAGATCTCAATCTTAACTTAAATTTTGAACAAAACTGAACTTAAGAACAAAACTTAAGCTGAAGAAAAAAAATCCTTTTAATTAAAATTTCAAGATTAAACCAAGCTGGGATCTTTTTGGTGTCTTTGTATTGTTTATGTATGTCTAATTAAATAATAAGTAGGCTAATTTCACTATTCTGTGGTCATTTTATTTTAGGGTTCCAAATTACAAGTTTTTAATACCGTCACAGTTGATATCCCTTAGAGGTGGTACACTACGCTAATGTTAGCTTGAGATTTTTAGGGGCTGTAGATAGCGGGGGAGTGTGTAAACAAAGGAATGCTGGGATATCAGTGCAGAACTGTTCAAAGGCAGCAGTCCCACCAACAACCCAGAGGTGATGAGCTCTTCTCTTGTAAAAAACAACACAAGCTTTTTAAATTTAACTAAAAAATACTTAATCATACTTAAACAGTGGGAATGATTTTACAAAAGGAGAATACGGAGTTGGAGTGGGACATTCTTTTTGCAATGAGACCAGCTGAGACTAGTTTTCCAATTGACTTTATTTGTCTTCAGAAATCAGAGGAAATTACAGAAGAAATAAGCATGGCCAGCTACAGTTACACTGAAGAATACGGCAAGACTTGGACAGGAGTACAGGTTTTTGTTTACTTGTTTATTAACCCAATAAAACTTTATTTTTGGACCAATGATGGTTTTCAACATGTAATGGTACATTCACATCGAACGCGGCAAGCACGTCAAGTTTGCGTCTGCCGCCTCTCTCTGCCGTGGCTTTGTGACAGGCTGACGACCTGTCCAGAGTGTATCCTGCCTTCGCCACACAGTAACCGGGACAGCGTCTGTCAATCCTGCAGTCTCAGCAGGTTAAGAAAATGGATGAAAGTTCAGGACCAAAATCCTCACAGCGGGAGGCCATAATGAATCTCTGTTTCTACCCTTTGATGTAGTCACTGAAAACGTCACATGCCCAAAGCTGATTTGGTTAATGAGCTCTCCCGATGCCCAAATCACACATTTACATTCACTTAACACTGAAACTGCTGCGTCCGGTGTGAATGCACCATAAAACTTCAGTGTCCAGAATAGAACCTGTTAATCATTAGATGTTTGTCGTTCACAAACTCAAGAACTTGATATTCATTCATTTGGCAAAGCACAGCTGCTTTAGAATGCTGCTGGAAAAACAGACGAGTAAAGAAGTCTTTAGGTGAAACATGTTCTAAGTTGAAGACTATTTAATTTCATGTTTTGTCTTGTTCCACATCCACTTGACTTTTGACTATTTTAGCCTTGAACTTCTTTCAGTGAACACTCTCTCACTTCAGCCTTAGTTTTTACAACATAGTTGCCTTTGTACGTCCCTATGATGCGCACAGTTTTTTTATTATTGTTTTTGTATGTTCGGGTGAGGTCTGCAGTGAAGGGGATGTTCTCTTTAACTCGATAACCCTCCATCACAACCGTACACTGTCGTTTTGGTGGAACTGGAACTTCTAAAGTAACAGAGTGGCTGATCTCCTCTGTCTTCGAACTTTCATGTGAAAGCTGCAAAGAGACCTGACCGGTGACCTGAACTTCTCCTGATACAATCTTGGGGAGTCCTGCTTTAAACTTTGTTTCCACACCCAGAGTGAGAGTACCAGAGACGCTCCATGTTTCCGTCTTGGTGGTTTTCTTTGAGAGTTCAACTTTCTTATTGATTTCACTTGAGGCCGTATTGGAAACAGCAGTTTCAACTAAGATTTCTGGCTGAAGGTTTTCACTTGTTTTCTTTTCATTGCTGTACTGGACATTAGAGATTTCCTGGCCAACCACATCATCAAATTTAACAACCAGAGCTGCACAACCAGTGATCACAGGAAAACACTTCTCATCAGGATGCACCACCAGGATACCACTATCGGTCAAACCTACATACAAGTTATCGTTCTCACAAATCCTTACTGGATTTTTAGGCAAACTGAAAATGGAAAAAGTTTCCCATTTAACATCTTCAAAATTGTCTTCATTAACAAGAATTTCAAAGGAAGCAGATTTTTCCTTGTTTTTTCCATTAGCATAGTGACAGAATGCACCTTCACCTGGAGTGTAAAACCCAGCTTTGCATGGAGACTCAGCGAGTCTGCAAAAATACTCTTTACGTGGCTTGTCTTTGTTGAGGATTGAAATAGCAAATTCGGGCAGAGAACCTTCCCATTTTTGCCATTTCAGTTTGGCTCCACTGTCAGTGGTGGAGGATGGAGGGGTGATGTAATAGTTCTGCTTCTTGTTACCGCCACGCCGAACGCGGTGATGAACGGGCTCGGATTTTTCCGGGGAGACTTCGCGAACTCTCTTGTTCAGATCTGCTTTCAGACAAAGAGGGAAACACAAAGATCAAAAAACACTTTTTCTAATTTTTGTCCCCCCGAAAAGTCTTTTCTTTGTAGTTTGCTTCTGAAGGTTTGTCTGAAAGGCTTTACCGCTGCTGTCTTTAGTGTTTTTCACAGTCTTCTGATTGCTGAGTGAGAAGAGCATCAGGAGCATCAACCCCAACTGGAAGGAACAAGAAAGAGCTGTTTATGAAAAGACAACTCAACCGTTTACAGCCTTGTGGTGGTCATATTTAAAAAACTGTATCCTACAGTGACATACAGTCAGGTTCACTCCATCACTCTCCAGCTCACCAAGTGATGCCTGATCTGATTTGACTCTTGTTCTGCCTCCTTTTGACACTGCTTTCTGGATCTCTGGGCTTGAACCCATTGCACCCCTTCTTGCTATACTACATCTACCTTACACCAACTGCTTCTGCAAATTTATCCCTTAACCTGCCCCACAATAAGGTCATTCTTCAGAGGCACATGCCCCCTGAACCTGGATGTCACTAACCAGCTTCTCTGGTCATCTCAGAGCGCCTGAAGCCCAGAAGCACGTCAAGCACCGATTTCCACAAATTCCTATTTAACTTTAGTCTGAGTCCTGGTTTTATAGTTGGATCCCATTTCTTCTCTATGTTCTTATGCTTGCACTTAAAGCTAAAAATAACTTTAACTATTACAAAAAGTTGCAACTAATACTTTGTGCAAACTTGAAAAATGTGTCTTCCAATAAAAGCCAATAGAAGACGGTGAAAAGAAAGTATAAGTATAAAGTTTTTTTCTTAACTTTTGTTCAAACAGAAAACATCAGAAAATGAAGATTAGTTTCATAGTTAATTGAAAGTTGCAGCTAATTAGGTAAAATAATCTAAATCAGTTGGATGTTTTACTTACAATCACAGTGAACTGCGAGGAGTGAAGGACTGAAGCAGACATCCTCGTTCTCGCTGGTCTGAAAGTCGGTTCCTCAGACTGTAGAAACAACAAAATACAGCAGAATGAAAGCCATAACTGCTTTAACCTGGAGATTTCTCAGCTATCTTTGGGCAAACGATGCAGGCTGGATGGTCCATTCCAGATCTGCATGCACAGAGACCATTAAGCATCTAGCTGGGATTTTAACCAGAAACCCTCCAACTGCTACAACAACACAGTTTTTCTCTTGCTGGTAGATGATTCACCTGGGGGATACTGGGGAGCAGGAGTTCTACCAACTGGTGAGTTTGGAGCCCAAATCCGCAAAATAAATGTCTTTATTTCAAATAGTACTCTAGTTTTTGAAAAAAAATAAATAAATAGTCAAAAACTATAATATTTTATGATTCAATCCTATACATTTCTATGAAAAGACTCAGAAACAATTTGGTCTCAAAAACAACTAGTCCTGCCAAAGAAGCTTTAAAGAAAACGTAATAATTAATAAAAAGTTAATTTAAATCATTTTAAAACAGAAGACTTTTGCTCACCTTTGGTGCAGCTATGGATACAGTAATGAAGCAAATCTCGCTCAAGTCTGAGTTGCTCACCTGCTCGGATGAAGGAGAACGGCAGAGCTTCAGAGATGCTGTGAGGCTCTGAAGATCCTGCTCCTTTTTAAGGGTAATTTAATCAGAAAAGGCCAGTTAATCTGACTTTATCACCTGGTGAAAGCTGCTGCAGGCGTGAGAGGAGGAAACTCAAACACAAACGAGATGAGAGCAGCTCAAACAGACTCGTGAATAGAAAGCAGATAAACGGTTTCCAGACAGACACTTCTTTGTTATTGCAATCAGATCTGCAGACCAAACCAGCACTGACCTACACTGCTGTCGACCAGCAAGAAACAGTACGTGATGTGTACATGTTCTGACATTCTGATGATTTATGTTCCAGGGGACATTCTGGGGCTTCTACTAGAAATAGGAGAAAAGACAGCTGATTGTTGAGAAAACATTTGGTCAATTTTGAAAAGTACAAAAATCATTTCACTTTTTAATTAAAACAATAACAGAAATTACTGACTGTCTGTAAAATAAATCACAAAACACTTCATAGTTTATAGTTTAGTAAAACTGTTTTTTATGGTCAGACCTGATGAACTCCTTTTTGAGCCTTCTGCTTTCCCATACAACGCTTCATGTGATCAGGCCTCGTCTGCTTCACCTGCCAGCGTTCACACCTGTTTCTCTCACTCTGGTTCCAGTTTTCCTTCTTATAAAGTTTCTGTTCATGATCCTGTTTGGATGTGCAGGACCCTCTTCTGGGCCAACTTTGAGTTTTTGTTTTTTTGAAATTCAACCTTTTTACCTTTTGATCTGACCTGGCTTTTAATGCATTTGGATCACTTTTCAGATTTTTTTGATTGAGAATTTTGATTTTTTTTCTTCGTTTTTAAAACATTGACAGTATGGTGATAGCAGAACTAGTCTGACAACACCAAACTTGGAAAGTCAGTGAAAAAAATGAACCTCTCCATGTTAACTTGGTGGATTGAAGACCTAAACAACTAAACGGCAACCACGTATTCCAAAGATTTTCTGAATCCTTTTTGAAAAAGTATCCAGGAAGGTCAGTAAACACAAACACTAAGAAACTGAGCTAATTTTGAATGTGGTCATACAAGTTTGATTAGTACAAATGCCTAATGTACGGCTATTAGGACAGGGGTCGGCAACCTTTTACAGTAAAAGAGCCATTTGGACTAGTTTTCTACTGATCAAAACCTAGAGGGTGCCGTATAATATTACTTGGCCTTTAAGAAATTTGGATTTGCATTCATGACCTGTTTTTTTATAAATTTGAATTATGTCTATTTTTTGGCACGAACAAAAGCAAAAAAATAAAAAGAATGTATCATTTCTCACAAAGGGATTTTTGTTTACATTTTTTCCTTTAGTAGAGGCCAAATTAGCGAAAAAGCTAGCCCGTTGCTTAATTACTAGCTGAACTCCTAAATAGCCTAAAATTCCTCAGTTAACCTAAAAACCCCAGCAGATAACAATTAGGTAACAATTAGTATATTGCTAAAATCAGCTAAATTCCAAATTAGCATAACAATTTTAACTAGAGGCCAAATTAGCCAAAACAAAATAAGCTAGCTCGTTGCTCAATCACTAGCTGAACTCCTGAACAGCCCAAAATTCCTCCGTAAGCCAAATTAGTCAAAAAGTGAGCCTGTTTCTAAAATAGAAGCTAAATTCTGAATTATTTAAAAGAACTTCAATAGATAACAAATCAGCCGAAAACATCAGCACGTTGCTAAATTATTAGCTGAACCTCAAATCAGCATACAATTCTTCTTTCCAAATTAGCCTAAACACCCTAGTAAATAACAAATTAGCCAAAAACATTAGCATGTTGCTAAAATAATAGCTAATCTCCAAACTTTTTTTTAATTACTATTTAATTTTTCTTCAGCCAGAGAGCCACCATGGAGAGATAAAAGAGCCACATGTGGCTCTGGAGCCGAAGGTTGCAGACCTCTGTATTAGGAGAAAGAGAGATGGTGGTACCATGCAGTTTATGAGGTCACATTCCTAAACAATTTAGGACAATCTAAATGTGCAAAGAAAAAATGCTACTCAGAAGCAGAGCAAATATGTAATCTCTATAGAGACTCAAGTTCATAAACACAACCTTTAAACTCAATGGAGTTGTCAAACTTTAAGATGACAGCCAAACCTGAAACATGACCTAAAATAAAACAAATGGACTCTTCTAGTTTTCCGCCACAGTGCAGATAATCCCAACAATTAGGTTATAGTCAGGAAACGGCGCTGTGAACAGCTATCCTGTCCTCACACTCATATCTATGAAAATCCATTCCTTCTATCTCCACTCAATAAAAAGCATTATTTGTAAGACAAATGTTCCTACATTGTCAAGTCAGTCAGCTTTGCTCTTTATCTGGCCTCAACCCCAAGAACAAACTTACTGTTGAAGCGTGATAGAATGCCACGCTCATTAACAGAACTATAGTGGCAGACAGAACAGCAGCTGATCAACAACTGAAGCTCCAAGAGTATAAAATGCTTTAAAAAAGTATGTGTGAACTTCTTCACCTCTGGGGAACATGTTAAAGCATACTCAACATGAGATGCTTGAACTTCCACAAGACTGGAATGGACTACAAAACCATCAGCAACAAGCTGGGGGTTAAGGTGACAAATGTTAGTGTTAAAATACTAGAAGAGTCACCAGGATAACCACTGGGAAGTCTTCACGCCACAATGGTTTAACATTTTGCAGTACTCGTGAAGAAGCTGTTTCAGAAGGCGCGTGCAGGCCCCCTTGGAGTTTGCCAGTGAACACCTTCATGATTTAGAGCAGTGATCTCCAACCCCAGGGTCACGGACTGACAAGACAGAAAAAAAAATAAATGTATGAACTAAGATTATTTTCGTACAGCTTATTTTCCTATCCTAAAAGGAAGTTTTATTTTAAAAAACTTCCGGATTATGTTCACAATAACCGTCTTGGTCACATGACTTAAAGCAGCTACCTGCATGGCTAACTGGATTGCTAAGCTAATAGCTCAAAAATAAATACAAAAACTAAACAAAAAACTATGTTTGGAAAGTTTCTTTGGGGAGAAAAGAGCCAGTGAGGAAATGGAAGAAGAGTCTTTGACTTCAAAGAACAATAAAGTTGCTGTTCAGACAAAACCAGAATGTCGACATCCAGAATTATTGAGACAGTTCTCATGTAGCAGAAGCTGCTCTGTCTAAAACGTGGCGTCAGACTCTTGACTGTTTCAGGCATGCAGATAATGAAGTTACTAACACTGAGGATTGACGTTTATATTTTATTTACAAAATCCCAGTTTTATGATGGTTGTGTCATTTTAGTTTTCTTTATTCATCAGTCGCACCTTAAAAGTCAGATGTAGCTGAAGCAAGCGTCCGGTTGTTAGCTGCCACTTTGACTTTAAAGGGAAAATCATCACAAAGTTCAAACCTGCCACAAACATTTTACAGAGAATGAAGATTCAATCAAATAAAGTTGCTGTTTTGTGGAAATTTGTAATAGAGACATTTGAGAATTTTCCCTTCATTAAGGCTGAATTAGATAGACATATATGCACAAACTTTAGTACAGAAAATGTTTATTTTTTTTTTAATAATAAATAAATAAATGTGGATTTATGTAAAGATAAAATATGATCAATCTTTTGCTGGTTCTTCCAGAAATATTCAAGCTGGAGTTTTTGACAGCAATGATTCGGTTTAGCTCCTCCTGCAGCCACACACAGAGAGGTCTGTGGCTTTGAAAGTGAAGCTATAGCTTCTGTTTTGATCTGTCTTGGTGGTTCAACGCTGAGGCTTGCACACAGCCACCTTCTTTGTTTAACACTTTGTAGACCAGGAATAAGCAATGCGAGTCACAACATAGAATTTGGATGAAAATGTGACTGAAAATTACTTTAAAACGCAAAATATTTCAGTTTGTACTTCAAAATGTGTGGCTTTTGTTCTCATTTTGGAGACAATTGCACTGATGAGTTGAAGTTGGGGAAAAAACGCAAATTTATAGAAATGCTGCGTTTATGTGGTGTTTGAATGATTGGGAAAATGCCTGTCCAACTCAAAAAACACACATTAAAAATATATATATATATATCTTCCAACACCACATGAATGCAAAATAACTTTTTGCACCTATAGACAAAGGTTAATGTATTTGTTATACACCATCCAGGACACACCAAAATAACAGTGAAAATAAAACATTTTTAAGGATTGTATATATATAGTTTATTCCAGTTAGGTGAGCCAGGCCGTAGTTTGCCTACCACTATTTTAGACTTTCCCTGTTTGCCAACTGTGGCACAAAAGCTGAAAAAACAATATTCCCAGACTGTGGAGAGTATGAAACCAATTAGCTTTTTTATGTGACCGATTTTTTTATGTTGCTAAAATGAGATAGTTCAGGTCATTTTAATCTGGTCTATGTTCATGTAATCTGATCCTAAAACTGCAAAAACAAAGAAATGTCTCTCTGGAAACCATTTATCTGCTTCTTATTCACATTAGTCGGTTTGAGCTGCTCTCATCTCATTTGTGTTTGAGTTTCCTCCTCTCACGCCTGCAGCAGCTTTCACCAGGTGATAAAGTTAGATTAACATGGTAATTTAACATTATTCTGTCTGAACACAAGCTTTCACGAAGTCTCTTCTTTCATGTTCTCTGGAATGAAGTCAATAGAGGAAAGAGTGTGAACGCAAACCTCGGTTTTTAATTGAAAATCTCAATAGTTTTAAAACTAAACAAAAAAAACATTTTATCTTTTAAATTTCATATGATCATATAAACCAAAAAATCTCCTGCAATAATATTTTTATGTTGTGCAGAACCAAGGATGTGGATGTACAACTGACTTCACCATATTTGAGGATGAGCTCTTGATATTTCTCGATCAATCACATTTTTCTGTGAATTTTAGTCCCAAACTGAGTCAAATTCACTACATTTAGACACAAAGATGTTTCTTCTGCCAGTTTCAACCCTCCAAAGAGGCTCAACTCTTCCTGTAACACCTCACACTGACCCATTTTTAAAAACTTGTTATAATTATTTTTCATGTACTTTGGTTGAAATATAAATTAAAGGCTAGATCTAAAAAAATACATGTATAACATAGCTACAACAATTGGGTTAGATTATTGACTCCATAGACTTCTATAGAGAAATAAACAGCTATTATAACCCCTTTTTAACATGTTCTTGTTAATTCTTTTGTATTTCTTTTTTTTCTGTAGTGCAAGATTTTCAAACAATAAACTGGCCAATCAGGTGCCTTAACAAAAGCATGTGGTGCCCACCGGCCCCCACCTCAAACATTTAAAATTTTTGATTCTCCCGAGCACGATTTCAGTGGAAGGGGTGTGGCTTTCCAACAGGCTCACCCCTGATTGGAGACAGAAGGAAGCGTTGACTCGGATCAATCACTGCTTACTGTCGTCGTCTGCCTCGACATAGCGGTGTGCGTATCACAGAAAAATAGCATCTGAATTGACATAGTGTTGATGGTGCCAGAAGTACGACGTTTTCTATGGCTAAAGTCAGTCAGTCCACTTGTCTTTATACAGTCAATGTTAATGATTGAACTGGACCAATCCCTGCCCTCTGACAATTTCTTTTTCCCACATGTCGGCGTCTGTTATTGCAAAAACATTGATTTAATTAACATTTTTCAATGGGTGAAGTCACACTCACTCACTCCAATTCTCTTATATCCTCAATGGTTTGGATGATTTTTTGTGGCGATCCCTAAAGAGGGAGCTAGGAGGCAATGACAAAGTTTCAAGTTCAGGTTGACTGGATGACGGAAGAAGAAATAAAACCTTCTGACCTGAACTTGATTGTCAAGCCAATTATGTCTTCTTGACTTCCTGTAGGATGTTCTCGGCCTCTTCAGGGTAGCTGATGGTTGGTTTACCATTTCCAGGATGAAGTGTCTCTATTGTTGCTTCTTTTTACCCTGTCTGTAGCAGACCAGCGTTTGCTTGTTGGTCTCCACCAGTTTAGGTGAAATTTTTCAGTTCTTGAACAAACCAAACTAAAGTTTTTGAGCATGTTCTGCTCAATTAAACAGTCTATTAGATCTATTAGTTCAAGTCTTTTCAATTGAAGCCTCAACTTTGACGTGACTTTATCAACAGAAAGATTGCGTAATCGTTCTGACGAACAGCAGTCATAAGAATCATAATAACCACAACCCTATCAGTTATCAAAACTGAAAAAAGAAAGAGGCCAAAAATGACAAATTATTGGTATGAAACCATGTTTATATCAAACCACAGTGAAACTTGACCATTTTAGTTCACTCTTCATTTAAAAACAACTTCCACAATCATTTTAATCAGGCGTCATAAAAAAATAAAATAAATTAACAGTCAATGGCTTCCTTCATTTGTCTTAGTGGTTTTTATGGTTTTTCATAACATTGTTTTCAAAAAAGTGGCATTTTTCCCTTTAATACAACTACATTTTCCACCATAGTTTTATTTTGTTGACATCGTCATTTACATTTTTAGGGGGCGGGACTTACGAGAGGTCAGACGTAATTATGAAGTTTAACTTGTCAAAAATGATCTTAATATGAACCATAATAAAAAAATAATAGATGATACTTCAAAAAGACTAAAACTTACTGATTCATCCAACTGTAAACACTGAGGTTTAGCTTTTGTACTGAGAAGTTAACAAAGTAAAACAGGAAGTCCAAACTTTAAAAAAAATCCTCCTAAAAATTTAAAGTATGAGCCTAAAAATTGTGTTTATTAATTCATTAATATCTCTGAATGAACACTGATTCTATAGTCAACCCCCCATGTAGTGTGTAAAACTGAACCCAGACTGACCAGACGTTCCAAAACCATCATGAACGCAGCACCAGTCAAAACCTGAACCAACATGGACCTCATCATTCCAACACATTTCAGCTCAGTCTGCATCTGTTGCATTCAGTGGAGCAACGTGACGTTGATGATGACGCTCTGGCAGGCTGAGCTTCCAAAAGTCTGCAGCAGTCTCGCTCCTGACTGAGCTGGTTCTACACCAGTGGAGTCCAGCGGAACGTGCCAAAGGAGATGAGAGTTTGACAGGTAGCAGAATCCAACCAGACGGACTCCACCAGACTGAAGTGCAGGAAGCCCAGAGCAAATCCACAACCTACGTCCGAAAGGTGATGTTTACCCAGAAGCACCCGGGACACACCCACCAGGAAAGCCCATAGGTAGAGAAGGATCCTCAACGGCACCTGCGGGACAGTTGCTGAGTTGAGACAACAACGGACACACTTGACTCAAAATTCTCTTCAGGGAGACGACAATCAACTGACCGCCAGGACGAGGTGATTAAGAAGGAACTTGCACACCATGACGGCCCTACTGGCGTGAGCCGCTGGAAAAGAATACATGTCCATAGCGATGTAGTCCAAAAGTCCTGGGGGGTAATCCCACGGGCCCTTCCGCTTCACCAGCTTCTGCATTCCAGCTACTGTCATCAGGTCCAGGAACAGGGCTGTGGAGAGGAACACACGAGACAACAACCAGAGAGAGTGTGTTTCCAACGACCAGAGACAGACAGAGATAGACAACTTCCACTGGTGTTTCTGTCTGTCTGTCACACTTCTCACCTAACAGCAGATTAACCAGGACTTCCTGTCCAGCTAAGGTGTTGCTCCTCCACAGGCAGATCAATGTCCCACAGATCCAGGGGAAGGCGTGTCCTGTGAAGGCCAGCAGGGTCACCATGGATCGCAGTGGGGCCCCCGGGCTGTGGGCCCCCACGCACATACCAAGACGCTTGGACAGGCTAATGTCAATAGCGAGCAGAGAGTTGATGGCAATCCCTCTGAAGGTGGGGTTAAGCTGCATACAGTCCTGCTCTGGCCAACGGGACGCATCCTTTGGTCCCCCATCTGCAACGGGGCCCCCCTCAGAGGACTCCCTAGGCCCCCTGAAGACCACACAAAGACACAGATCAACCTCCAGTTTTAAAACCTGTCCTTCACAGGAAGTGACCCAAACACTCCCAAAAATGTTTCCGTTCTGTTACTTAGACTTTCAGAATAAAAGTACTTCCTGTGTGGTCTTATGCTACATGTCACATGGGTTTTTGTATACGCTTTTGAGAGACAGCAGGTGCTGCAAACAGTTCTGACCTATTTCCTGTACAGCTCCCCTTACTCATGTCTTGACGATCACGGCCAAATCTCGTGGGTCACGACCAAATCTCGTGAAACACGACCAAATCTCGTGGGTCACGGCTCAAATCTCGTGGGTCACGACTCAAATCTCGTGGGTCACGATCAAATCTCGTGGGTCACGACTCAAATCTCGTGGGTCACGATCAAATCTCGTGGGTCACGATCAAATCTCTTGGATCACGACCAAATCTCGTGGGTCACAATCAAATCTCTGGGTCACGACTCAAATCTCGTGGGTCACGATCAAATCTCGTGGGTCACGATCAAATCTCGTGGGTCACGACTCAAATCTCGTGGGTCACGATCAAATGGCTTGGTGTGAAATATTAACGCGGTACAAATCTCGTTAATTTTGCTCCAGGATTTTTCTTTCACTTTCAATCAGCTGGTCAGAAACAGCAATTACCAAATCCAAGTCTCTGATTGGTCAAAGTTCCACTGATTTAACTTTTGATGAGTCCACAATTACCACATGTTTTTATGTAGAGCCTAAAAACGAACTTAAAAACTTACATAGCAGAATGTGGATGTGAGAGTTTTGAATGCAGAAACCTGAAAAGCACATAAATATACATTTACATGGAGTTTTAATTCCTAGCACGGTGTGAATGTAGCACAAGGCTGGTTCTGAACTTTGTTCCTTTCCAACAGAACTTTTGGAATTTTTTCTGTCCTTTGTTTTGAGACTTATGAAAAGTTTAGATGTTCAGAAAGATCACAGAGTCAAATTATAAGATAAACTTAAAATATAATTTACAGATTGTCAGTTTAGGGTCCACTTCTGTTTCTTAGTCCTCCTTTCAAGAACCATAAGGAGGCAGTTAAGGACATTAATAACTTTAAGAACTGCTCTTGATCTTCAGATCTATCTTCAGGTTACTACCAGCATCTTTAGTTGTATTTTTTCTTAATTAAACTAAGAAAGGTCTAGAAAAAAGTTTTTGAAATTATTTTATTGGTAGAAATACACATTTTGGAGTTAATGCAGTGAAACTTAAGCAGTGGTAGAACCTATACGGAGATTTCCACTGAGTTTAAACCCAAAATTTTTGCAGGCATCTCAAAGTTTTAGGGACCAGTCCCCGGACCGGGTCCAGGGTCAGCTCTGTTTCCACTCTAAATGTCACGGGGTGTCAGTGGGTGGAGCCTCTGGACCTCTTACCTCCCTCCCGCGTCCTCCTGCTGACTCTGCTGTTTGAACGCGGGTCTCCTCGTACCCCCGGCCCCCCGGCTCTCCCCCGCTGCGTGCTCCCTGCGTGGTGGCTGGTTCAGGGATATGAACTCGGGGCGGTTCAGGACATTGTTCCGGTCTCGGACCCGGTTCCGGGCCTGGCTGCCGGGCATGACGGAGGCTGGCTGGTCGGCAGGCGGAGGAGGTGTGCAGGACTGTGACAGAGCCCCTCCAACTCAGAGAGACTCTGCTATAAATAGATCAGCTGACCTTCTTCTGCAGTCAGCTGTTTTGGGTGCTGGGGGGGTGATGCTGCAGTGAGAGGAACAAACTGAGTTTCTTTAAGCACTTGAACCTGGAAACTAGTTAAAAGTTTCCAGGTAAATAGAGAGAAGTCCAGAGAAGCATGGCAATCACATCCAGTCAATTAGGAACTCCCACTTAACCCTTTAACACAGAAGTCACAACCTTTAACAGTAAAAGAGCCATTTGGGTTCATTTTCTACTGATCAAAACCTAGAGGAGCCATATAGTCGTACTTTTGCCTTTTTCCGAAATTTGAATTTTCATTCATGATCTTTTTTTTAAAGAAATACAAATCATGTCTAACAAATGCAACATTATAAGAAGAAACTAGAATCTCTCAAAATGTGTGTTTTTTTACATGTTTACCTTAGTAGATGCCAAATAAGCCAGCAAAAAGCTAACACATTGGTTATTTACAAGCTAAACTCCAATACAGCCTAAAATTAGAATAAACTAAGTTAGTCAAAAAATTCAGCCTGTTGCTAAAATAGAAGCTAAACTCTAAATATACTCAAAAAATCCCAGTAGATAACAAATCAACCAAAAACATTAGCATGTTGCTAAATATGCCACAGGTTCCAGACCCCTGCTTTAACACCTGAGGTGTCATCAGTGTGACTTAAACACAAAATCTTTAACATACTGTAACTTTTGCACTGTTCACACGATCAACGTCATTCCAGTACATTCTGAAGGAGAAGAGCGGTCTATGAAAAGTCTATGTAAACACGTTTCAAAACTCTCACGTTAGCGCATAGCTACACACTTTTTGTAGCCTGTTTTTGCCTAGCCCGGGGACTAGGATTTGGTGGTGACTTGGATGACATCCCCTTATGAATTTGCAGAAGTACCAACTGTTTGAAAATTACTCATGCGTAAATGATGGCGATTTGTGCCCAGGCGGGATTATACGACACCAAGTCTCTTATATATCGGAATAGAGCTGAGAAAGAAAAAGCCTGGAGCAAGATTCACCAGATTTGCACTGCTATGACGTTTCACACCAAACCTTCTCCAACTGAAGATAGCAGATAGTAAACAGTAGCAAAGAGGAGGAAGAAGAAGCCCCTCCCTGTTTGTTCAGTGTGAACCCCATGAAGCTAAACTCACATTCAAGAATGCACATTTAGCGCATGACACAAGCCCTGTGTAAATGTAACATCAAACGGGTCATTCATGGATGAAAGCAATAATAAAATAAACATGAATGCACCTTTAGTTTGGAAGCAGAAGCTTTTAGCAAGAGTTCTCCCTTTTTTTTGATAGTAGTCCTACTCAGGTTGCAGTGTTTACTTTCTTCTATATTCATAGATTTTTTTTTAACACATTAACAAAACATAACATAAAGATGTATACAGAGATGAAATTCCTGTGCAAATGTATTCTAACAAAAAAAAGAATCAGTATACATCTGGAACTAAAGCTCAAATGCTCTTTTTTTAATTGCTGCAATATCCAGTCTAATATATGTTAACCCCATGCAGGGGTGTCAAGCTCAATCGCACAGGGGGTCAAAATCCAAAACACACCTTAGGTCACAGGTCGAACAGGACAAACATTTATTGAACAGATTAAAACAATTTTTTTTAAACTTTTAAAATGTAACTTTTTTTAACGTTACCATCAACAAAAACAGGCATGAATATTATTCCAGAATAAATCAACTTATTCCTTAGAGAACTTTCAATATTTTACTCTACATGGGTGGACCAAGGGCCAAGTATCCTATATATATAAATTTTTGTTCTCAAATTCCTAAATTTTCAGTGATTTTCAAGGATGTTTTTAGGATCTTTCTCTATGTTCCATTTTGTTACATAAACCACAATTGAAAATAAATAAAAAAACTACTCTAAATTATCATGTGTTTTCATATTTTAATCTATTTTTTATGACAAATACTTTTTAATTAGGTGTATTATATTGGGTAAAAACTACCTGGCAAAAGTGATGGAGTAACGTTTTATAGCAAAAGTGTTCTAGGGTTAAAAAAAAGGTTCAAGTAACAGGTTGCTATTAGAAAATGTTCCTCACATACAAATCTGCACATATTCTTCTCAAGGAAACATTTCAATACAGACATGAAATAGAGTCCTATTTCAAATTGAACATGTCCACCTTCAATCAGAGGAAATGTTGCATTTTAGACTGAAAAACTCCAAAGGAAAAAGCAGTTTTGTTAAGAAACAAGAAGAGATACAAGTAGAGTGGATTTTAATTTGTTTTCATTATTTTATCAATTTTTTTACATTTTATTTTTCCATCCTTTTTGGACATGCTTTTGAGCTTCTTGGTTATTTTACTTTATTTAGTAATACTGTTACTTAATATTGTTTTTTTTTTAAATGAAGGATCAAGTTTTGTCTTCCTGTGGAACAGAACATTGAGTTGAACGCCGACCACAAAAACACAGATTTGATTTCATCATCAGACGCTACAGACAGCTTTTCTCTGGAATAGATGAGTGTTCATATAGAATATCATCTGCTCACATTCTGCTTTCTGAACTGGATCAAGCTGGACCAAGTCCAGGCTAAATACAGAGCGTGTGTGTGTGTGTTGGTGTGTGTTCGTTAGTGTGTATGCAGAAACCAACAGCTTACTCACAGCTTCAAAACAGAAAAACTTTGGCTGATTTTTGCATATTTGCCTGTTTTAGTAATAATATTTCTAAAAGAAATTTAAGAGAAATATGTTGGATATATAACCACAGCAAAATATTCACTTATTATTTTCTTTCTTTGAAGTTTTTGTAAATATCATCTGGTCCAAAAAGCTGAATTTATGAAAACTCTATAAGCCACAGATTGCAGTAAATCTCCTGAATTTCACAGTAATGTGTGGATGTGTATCCGCTAACCACAGTCTCTGTCAGCCGCCGTATCTGCGCAGAAGAGACGGCTCTGGATTCAGAGATAGACCTGAAGGAAATGTTAATTTTTTAAATGACAGATTTTCTGTTGGTTTATCTCCATAGAAACCTTATTGTGTTTTGGTTGCTTGGGGTTCATGAAGAGGTCTATGTAATTTTTAGAAAGTAATTTTTTGGATTTCTGCAGCAAAGAAGGTTTTTTTTTTTTTTGTTGACCACGCCCACATTCCTAATATGTTCATATTATGCTATACCGTTTTGTTCAGCTTGAGCCAAGGATTCATGTCTTTCATTTACCCAATTTTCCAAGACCGTGGTTTGGGCCGCCGAACCACATGATACCAGCCTCTTCTGCGCTCTTCAAAAGGTGCTGGGTCCACAGGAGAGTGAGCTCATGTCGTTACCTTGAGCTGGGCCCGACTGGGGCCAGTGGGAGGAGACCGAGGTCACCAGGCGCTAACCTGCGAGCCCCAACCCCAGGCCTGGCTCCAAGGCTGGGCCCAGGTGACGCCAATCCAGGTGATCTTTTCTTCTGGTTCCCATAAAGGGGGTTCTGAACCGCCGTGTCTGTCTCGTCACCCAGGACTTGCCTGCTATGGGAGACCGTACCAGGAGGAGGAGTTTAATTATCTCGGGGTCTTGATCACGCGTGAGGGAAGATTGGAAAGTGAGGTTGACAGAATTGGAGCAGCATCCGTCTGTATACAATCGGTGTACAAGTCCGTTGTGGTGAAGAGAGAACGGAACCAAACAGCAAAGCTCTAAATTTACGGATCATTCTTTATTCCAGTACTCACCTAAGATCATGAGCTCTGAATCATGACCTGAAAGTATGAGGTACCACCTATACACAGCTAAAATGAGCTTCCTCTGGAGGCTGGCTGGACAATCCCTTAGAGATACGGTGAGAAGCTGGATCACCTGCAGAGACTGCTGCTCCTCCACATCAACTGGAGCCATTTAAATTGGCTCGGGCATCTGGTCTGGATACCCCCTGGACGCCTCCCTGGGGAGGTGTTCCGGGCATGTCCCACTGGGCGGAGGCTGAGGGGAAGATCCAGGACACGCTGGAGAGACTACGTCTCTCGGCTGGTCTGTGAACGCCTCAGCGTAATGATTTCCAAACTTCCTTTGGATATCCATAACAGGGGTTCTTTGGTTTTGTTAGTGAATTTTGGAAATAGAAAAATTGAGCTCCGTATGAGGTTTTCTTTCTTCTTTTTTTATTTTTGTGATGTCATAATTTTCCTTCACTATGCCTAAAATTCATTGTCACTAGGCAGTATGTGTGTGCAAACTTTGGTTAGTTTTGATTATGTTGTAAGGGTGAATTTTTCACTCAAAGGGGCAGTAAGAAAAAAAAATGCAAAAACATTGTGGTGATTGCAGTCCAGGACTGCTGTGGGACATAAATATATGATAAATATTGCTTTTTTTAAATAAATATGTATTGTATTACACAAAACTCCACAAACTCCTCCTCTATACATTTAATTGGGTGCATTTATGCAGAATCTTCTTCCTGACTTCAACATCCACCTGCTTTTGTTTAAAGAAGTTTCTTTCAGAAAATAGAGTTCTTTGTGAGCTCTTTATATAGTCCTCACTGTCTGATTAGAATCTATGATTATGAAACTATGAAAACTTTCACACGTGTGAGCTACTGCATCACTTCAACTAAAAGTAAACACTAACGTTCACCGGAGAGAGATCTCAGAGATTAACTT
This sequence comes from Oryzias melastigma, assembly GCF_002922805.2. Taxonomy (NCBI): domain Eukaryota; kingdom Metazoa; phylum Chordata; class Actinopteri; order Beloniformes; family Adrianichthyidae; genus Oryzias; species Oryzias melastigma. The sequence continues at coordinate 33,803,738 of NC_050520.1, read as the reverse complement.
GTGGCAGTGCATTGCAATTGTTTTATTATTTATTTATTTATTTACTGACCTTTATCCATAATAATCCCATTGCGATTTAAATCTTCACTGTAAGGGAGTCCTGGCCAAGAGGCAGTCACATATGTGATATTTTAACCCCCATCTAGGAGGAAGAGAACCATGATAAATACTTACAAGCAAATTTTAGCCTTTCTGGGGTTTTCTTGTTTTCTTGTTTTTTTTTTAACATTTCACCATGTTTCTCTAACAGTTTTATTGAAATATGTTTGGCTGACATATCGGTCAAAGGTAATGTCTGATTGTTAATTCTGTATTTGGATGTTCATACATGTTCCTTTCATCTGTTTTTATGTTGGAATGAAATGTTTTTGATTAGACAGCCTTGCAAATTAGTTGATTGTATAAGGTTTACTGAGTATTTTTCGTGACCAGCCATCTGCTTTTCATGATTTAATTTAAAATTAGCTTTTAAAACTGCAATTAAACTGCGACAAATTAAAAACTGTTCATTATCCATTTTAGAGCCACGAAACAAGTCTTTGGCGCCCTCTTGTGGCCAGAAAAATACTTATTGTAAAAAATAAAAATAAATATGTGGTGCACATAAAAACGTTGTTTAAAAAACTTTCACGGTAAGGATATTTAATTTTTTCAAAATCTTTTAAAAAATATGTTCTCTGTTGTTTGTTAAATACAGTCAATGGTTGAAGTGGAACTTTAAGTTCCCTTTTTTTGTTCCTGCCCGGACTACATAGCGAGCACACGGTTGCTAGGGGTTGCATATGCAACTTGACGCTCCTCTGACAATTGAAAAACTTTTGTTTCTGGACAAACAGATCGGATATCACACCTGATTACCTGAGTTTAAAGGTAGATACGTCATATCCGAACCTTGTAAAGTTTGTGTTTCACGGTGTCATCAGCCGCGCGGGCTTCGGACTGCAGATGTCAGCAGATTAACGGAGGATTGGGAGGAGAAAGGCGGGTCATCGATCGGACTTTCACTGTGAGAAGAGGTCCAGTCTGGTTCTGGATCTAGTTTGATTGGTTTGTTAAGTTAAATCCCAACGTGGATTTGGGTCAAACTTCCAGTTTCCTACGTTTTATCTGAGTCGTGAACTCAACACGCCGCTGCTCTGGTCTCCTTCAGGTTCGTGACTGACTCGAACCTGAACGTGAGCCAGCTTAGAATGGACCGAACCTCGCCCTTCTCGGGGCTGCTGCTGCTCCTCGGAGCGCCATGGCAGACGGCGTAGAAGAACCGGAACCTTCCGGTCCGGCAGCGGCGCGGGTCCGGCCCCCGCTGGCAGAGAAGGCTCTGTCCGAGTCGTTCGCGCGGCTGCGGTACCAGGACACGTCGCTGCTGGTCTGGCAGCAGCAGCAGATGGAGGCGGCCCCGCCCTCCACCTACCTGAACCGGAGCCAGTCAGCCTGGTACAGCAGCTACGGGAACCAGGCGGTGCTGATCCGAGACAAGAGGGGGGTGTCGGAACCGGAGGGACGCTCCAAGATCTGCAGCGTCATGTGAACGGGATCAGGGCCGAAACGGGTCAAGCTCGGACCCGACGCGAGTTCCTGCGGATTAAACCTGATGACCACTGAAGATGTCAACGCCTACATAGACCACAATGCACTGCTGCGACTGCAGTTCTCAGCATGGCAGCTCAAGATTCAGAATGTTTACAACTGATTTATACTCTAAATTTCTGTACATACTTTTATTTGTGTAAATAAAAAAAAACAGTTGTTACATTTTATACTGTAAATATTACATTTATTGATAGACAAGAATAGTTAAATAAAAAAAATCAGTTTGAAATTTTAAGAAATTTTGAAAAGTATTAGCTAAAAGAGAAAAATAATCAGATTCTATCAAATGTGCTTTTACTATCTATTCGCTTTTTTTATCTACAAGAACAAAAGTTTGTTTACAAGCTAACAGTATTTCCTTACACAAAACAGGTCCATTAGAGGAAAAAAAAATAAAAATATTCTTCATGTTTATTTAAATCTTCATTTATTTATTTCGTTTTTTTCTGTTAAACTTGCATTTTAATCACATCGAAGCTATGACCAATAAAATGCTTTTTTCAAACAATGTTACCAAAAAACTTTTTTTGTACTTTTTAGAATAAAGCTGTCAAAACTTTCAGAGTTCTGAGATAATTTTTGTTGACTGTCACTTTGACTCGGTGTTGTAGTGATTTTTCGCCATCAGAATTATAACTCCTTTCTGCTTTTGTTTTGAATTTCTCTTCAAATTTTATTTTTATTCATATTCAGCTGCTGCACAAACCATTAAGTGCATTTATCCTGACTTTTAGCGTCAGTCCTCATTTCATTTTCAGTTCTACTTGAGCTCTGTTTCTTTAATATTTAACATTTATTCGGACTCTTTATCCAAAACAGATAAACTAGAGTATTTCGTGCATACTTTCCTCCAAAAATGCTGGGACAGTGATCTTTATTCCCTTATTTTTGATGCAGATCTCACACATTTAGGTTCAGTGTGGCCATAGTTCAGAGGTAGAGTGAGATCAGTTCCTGTTCAGCCACCCATGCATGTTCAAGATCCAGTCAAGAGGGGTGGGGCTGGGGGGCAGGACTGTTATTGTTACTGGAGCTGCAGATCGTGATGTGAGAGTTTTGAAACTTGCATAGTTTGGCCAATCATAAAATTCAACTGAAATACCTCGATTCAAGTTGTAGGGGGCAGCAAACAGATGGCCTTTGACTATATTTTCAAGTATTAAACTATTCTATTTTAATTTATCAAAAAAATGGCCATGACCAACATACAGTACATTAAAAGCCCCATTTAAAGAGATCAAAAGCAAAAAAAAAATGATTTAGGGTTTGGTTACTCTTTAAACACAGCAATGCACTCTCAAGTGACCAATTTCAATAAAGTCTTTAAATGTGCATTTTAGGCATCATCATTTACGTTCACCTTCTCACATTTCTAGAACAGTTTTCGGGCTCTATGTACAAACGTAGTGTTCGAAATACGTGTAAAAAGTTACACCAAGTTGAACTTGAACCAGTCAGGGACTCTGATTGGGTAGTTAGGTATGGCTGGCCTAATTTTAACTCACCAGGAGCTGTTATGTTGCATCCACACTGACCATGCAACGTGTGTTCCAAGCGTTTAGTCTTTTGTGTTCACACTGGACAGACAGGGAGGGGCTTCTTTTTTTTTTCCTACATACTAGCACACAACACATCCAACCTTAAGGCAGACGGACTACAACAGCAGAACACACCAGGTACCACTCCTGTCAGCTAAGAACAAGAGACTGAGGCTACATTAACACAGATTCACCAAAACTGGACAATAGAAGATTGAAAAACATTATCTGGTCTGATGAGTCTCTATTTCTGCTCAGATGGTAGGGTCAGAATTTGGCATCAACAACATGAAAGCATGGATCCATCCTGGTTTGTGTTAAAGGTTCAGGCTGGTGGTGGTAGTGTCATGGTGTGGGGGATATTTTCTTTACACACTGGTCAAATTAAGCATGACTTCAACATCAGTCAACCCGAGTATTGTAACTGACCATGTCAATCGGTTTCTTGAACATGACAATGAGTTCTCTGGAGTCTAATGACCTTCACAGTCACTACATCTCAGTAGATCACCTTTGGGATGTGGTGGAACGGGAGACTGGCATCATGGATGTTCATATTTTTATGACAGGAAACTCATGTCCTTCAATAAAAATGAATGGTCTCAGAGCGTGAACTTACCTTCTCCGAAACCACCCCCCCCCAGGTATATAACGGTGCCGCCCAAAAAGAGCTAAGAATGAGAAATGAGCAAACATCTCTCAGTTTATATGGTTTATTTATGAAAACAAATTAACTCAGAAAATAAGGATCCCATATCAGTAATTACATCAAATAATTCACTTGTTGGTTTTTGATGGTTCGTCCTCTGCATCTCTATTGAGCGGAGCTCCTTCTACACCTCAGACAGCTACTATACAGCTACTATACAGTGCTCAAACATACAGAAGAAAGAACGTACGGCCGGAGTGCATGCAAATACATAAAATCACCTTTTTCCTTTTTCTTATTAAAATACAAAAATTAACTATTAGCTTCAAAGCTCAACCATTAACTAAAAGGAAACAGAGAAGGGTTACTGTGGCAACGAGCTGTCTGTCTGTCTGTCCTTCACACTCAGACAGGAAACCTTGTTCTGAGCGACTGTTTCAGGCCGTCGTTTCACCCCGAGAGAGAAGGCAAACCACAAACGTGAAAACACAAGAGCTGAACCGTCTCCGTGGTGACGAGGGACATCAAAGGAAGGCCATGAGTTTTGGTTGAAAGCTGAAACAAAAAGAGTAATGCCAAAAGTAGCCTTCAGGGGGCGCCACAACAAGAAGCATTTCAAATAAAATAAAAAATTAAATGAATATAAATTGAGACAGGGCCAATCGTGTAGAAGAGCGCAGACACAACGGGCCAATCAGAAACAGCAGCGAACGAAGAAACTGCCACCAAGCTGCTGCACTGAAGGATGAGACATGAACTGCTTTTGAATTCGACTCCAAACTGCTGTGCCTGGCCACGCCCACCTCTCTCCTATTGGCTGATGAAAGCAACACAGGAAGTGATTTCTCAGAGCCGCAGGACTTTGATTGGCCTGAGCGTGGGAGCAGATCTGGAGCAGCTGTTGAGCCGGGTGGGCGGGGCTGCCAGGTTAGGACAGGACAGCGGTACAAAGACAGTTTTATATCCAGAAGACACAAACAAGTTCAGCACACGACCTGAAAATCCAAACAAGGAAATGTAGTGTTCGGGAAGAACCTGATAACGGGCTTCGCTCTGATGAGCGCCGAGTCAGGAGGTGATGGGGGCGGGGCTAGGAACGGGTATGGGAGTTACGTTTTGGTACCTAAAACTTCAGTCAGACAGCGGGTTGCAGATCTTGCCTGAAGGACCAGCAGGGTTGCTCTCAGGGGACGTTGGGGGGGTTTGAACAGAAATACGATCCTTATTTAAACAAGTTTCACACATTAAATGTCTTTTTTTTTCTTGCCAAGAACTTTTACATTTCAGTAAAATGTGTTGCAGAGAGACGCTCCGACAGTCAGCTGATCTGCATCCTGAAGTTCAGCTCCACAAATAAAAAAAAAACTTTTTTTTGGATCAGTTCGGTCCCAGGAGCCCCTCCCTGCAACATCCTCTAAAATAACTCCACGTTATTATGTCACGATGGATTCCACGCATCAATCAATAATCCAACAATAATCCACATCTTCTCCTCGTACACTTTCGATTGATCGGTGATCCGACGCTGTGCCAGCGATTGGCTGCTCCTCCTCCTCTCGTGGTGCGTCTGGAATGTGCTCAGAGGTCAGGGGTCGCGCCGGATATCCAGGAGAAGGAGGAGGAAACCTGTGATGGTTTTGTCTCCGCCCCTATTCTCTCCTCCCCCTTTTCCTGACTGACTGCTTCTCTCCAGAAGAAAAAAATAGAAAATAAAAACACTAGAAGCTAAAGAAGAGGGGGGAGAAAAAAAAGCAAGGTCAGCCTATTTACATACAGTCTGCACGTCTGAGCGTGGGCTCAAGTGTGAGTGCCAAGTTCCGAGTGGGTCGTTTGTGTGTTTGTTCAGGAACAAAGTCTATATGATTCTGTGTTTGTGTGTAAGATCAGTAACAGGTGTGTGCCCCCCCCTCAGAGAGTTCAGTCTGTGTCAGAGGATGAAGAGGTTCCTGTTGAGGAGCTGTCATCGGAGGAAGAGGAGGAGCTGCCACTCAGACGACTGGCCCCGCCCCCAGAGGCCCCACCTCCTGCTGCTTTCTCTGAAACGAGGGAACGGAAGACGAGTTAGAACCAGAGTCTACGATCATGTGACCTGCTCCAAAACACACCTTGGGTCGCGGGCCGAACAGAACACTCTAAAACAAAACTTTGAAAACTTTAAAAATGAAACTTTTTAACATAATTATGAACAATAAAAAGGCAGGAATTTTATTCCAGAATGAATCAATATTTTAATCTCTGTAAAAATATATTTTGTCAAAATTATAAAAGTTAGAAATAAATGGAAGATAACATCGGGTCAAAATAAAATGATCTGGAGGGCCGGATAGAATTACCCGGGGGGCCGGATCCGGCCCTTGACTTTGACACGAGCTCTATAGGAACTGGAGTATGACATCACCCGTACAAAATGGTTTTACTTCCATCTGACCAAACTAAGTCAATTCAGTCGCCATTTGTTTACAATGACGCTATGTTGGAGCCAGAAATCATCAGTATGCTGTGATTGGTCAGTCGTTCTAAGTTCTTGTTTCCATGGTAACCACTCTCATCTACCTGGGGTGAGCTTGTTGGAAGTCACACCCCTAACACTTGGAGGTGGTCTTTACAGAATCAGTCAATCAAACGTCAAATCCAAACATGGGGCCAGCGGGCACCACCTACTTTTACTGAGACATCTGATTGGTCAGTTTATAACTTGAATAACTTTCACTGCCGAAAAAAATATGAGGAAAAAAAATAGGTTTATCAACAGCCCCTCACAGCCCCCCACCCCCTCTAACATTAGCGGTGCAACAAAAATGGTGAGCAATACTGAACCTATCCAATTTTGATCCAGATTCCAGGTCAGAGGAGGAAAACAAAGACGTTCATGGATCTATTTGTCTGCAAGTGGATCCTTCAGAATTGGTTGGAGCAGGAATCTTGTGACCCAACCAGCATATTTTCTTCATTACAATACAATCTTCTTCAAACTGCCTTTTTTTTTATCTGCTGCTGACTTACAATGACTTGAATAAATAAAATACTATGAAATGCAATTTTAAGCTTTATTTTTTATGTATTCCTTCTATTATCAGAAAAATGCTACAAGAACATGTAAAAAACACAATCTTCATAGTGGGTCTTTGAAGACATGGCAAAAAATGTAAATCATTAATTTTGCACTTTTAAAAAGAGATTAATTGTATTTATAGAACAAGTTGGAACAATATTTATACATACATGCTTTTATATTTTCTTGTGAGTGAACTCTGCTGTTCATCTCGACTAAGATCGAGTATTGATAGGTGAAAAAATACTTTAGAAACTGTAGTAAACAGTCTCTGTAGCACAGCTCGATGGTTTTAGATAAAGAATAAGGACTGGCTTGTAACTGTAAAAAGCCACCTAGTGGCTACTTGATGAACTGACTTGACTCAACGATTAGGTCTGATTTTGAATGTGCTTCAAACAGGAAGTCAAAAATTTTGCAAATTGGATAAAACTACAGCAGTACAGTAATCCCTCGCTGTATTGTAGTTCACTTTTTGTGGTCTTGCTGTTTTGCAAGTTTTTTTATGCGCAGTTTTGCATGCATGTTTTTTTAGAGTAAACTAGCTGCATTTCCATTACACATTTGCGCAAAACTTTATCGAAATTCTAGGAATTTGGAAAAATACAGTTTGGAAATGACACAGTTTCCATTAAATCATAATTTTGCGATAAAGCACAAACCAACTCACGCGATGTCATTACAAACACGGCGATGAATGAGAACAAGTATTTTTTTATTTCATTCACTAAAAGGAGCATTTGGGTGACGTCACAGCTCTGTCTGGCGCGCGTGCAGGGCAGTTCGACTCAGAAGAGTGAGAAGCCTGTTCAGCGGTTAAAAGAAAAAACATTCTAACAGGAAAGCATCAGGACCTTTTTTCTGTTTGAAAACACGACTAGATCCATTCAAGTTTCTGTCACGGCGCTCACGCTCCTGAGACTTCCACATGCATGAATGTCAACAACAGATGAAGACCAGCAGCACGATGTATTAACTAATCTAAAGGTTATTTCATGAAGACTGTAGGAGAGTCCGTGTTCAATCAGAAACTAAATGTTGGAAACAAAAAAATGAGTTTAGTCTGATCTTTTTAATAGTGCTCACAAAGATGAAGTAAATTATACTATAAAGTTAATCTACTTTCACCAATCCAAACATCTGATACTGATGGTCAGTGAAAGCAGGTTACCTGCTGAACTAGAGGATGCTACAGTGACAGAAACCAGCAGAGCTGCAGCTGCATTTTTACAGAGGGGGTTAACCTGACCAACTGTTTTAAACTATTTCCCCAAAAACATTACAAAAATAATGATGATTCATGGCTTATATAGTTTAGATCTGTGATATTCATGAATCTAAAGTACCTACATGTAGAAGAAACTGTTTTGTGACTATCATCTGATTATCAAATCAACTGTGGAGCTACCAGATAATTTCACTATAATGACGATTATACTTTGGGGAAAAACAGTTTGACACATTGTCCTACTACAATGCAGCTTTGTATCATGGTTTGAAGAAGGATTAAAAAAAAAGTACATTTGTATGTTAAAAAATGAGAGTGAGACGATGCGACTCAAACCAGTGATAGGATATAAATGTGATGAGAAATCGTACTTGTTTAAATTAAAAAAGGGTTTAAACCTAATGTATAGGAAAGATGAAACCTGATGTGATTTTGATTCAAACTATGATTTTTAGATTATGTTTATCTGAAATGAAACTCTTGAAATGACCTTATTCTGAGTTCACATTAAAAGGGATTTGTGCGTCAGGGGCGTCCAGTTTCAATGTTTAGTGAATGGGTTGGTCCAAATTCCTTCTCTAATCCCAACTACTAAAAAACTCAATGGTGCAGGACTATCTAGTGCCCGGGTTTTTAAACACAATTTGGACAGCATGATCACTACTTTTTATTTCTAAATGGCAAAAATCATGTCACCAATTTCACAATTGGCATTGTGGCCAAAGATTTTAACAGGCTGTCTCTGTGTGATGATGCCGGAGTGAAAAAATGTGAACATATGAAAAGCTTCGGCCAATGTCAACCATTCAGAAACCTAGCTTTGGCGTGTGATGTGCTGATGACGTGATCAGTAGCTTTCTAACAACAAAGCATCAGGAGGACCTTTTTTCTGTTTGAAAACACGACTAGATCTATTCAAGTTTCTGTCACGGCGCTCGTGCTCCTGAGACTTCAGGCTCCAAGCTGCAAAAGTGCGTCTGCAGATGAAGTGATGAGGAAAGGAGGAGGAGCTGCGGGATTCCGTATGACCCGCAATTTCTAAGGAGCTGTGAAACTGTGGGATCTCTCGATGTGTCCGCTGTGTTGCGCTCAGAGCAGACACTTCCAACCGAAAAGCGCATTTATTTCAAGTGTTTCCATTGCAGTTTTGAGAAAAATGTATTTTGATACACCCCAAATACCACCTCCTACAAGAGCAAAAACTTTTGTTCGAAAAATTCAATTTTTTTTCCCGAAATTGTGGTGTAAACTTATTATCGAAATTCCAATTTGCAAAATTTCAGAGTTAATGGAAACGCGACTAATCAGTGGAGTCCAAAACCAACATGGAGGAGAATTTGATTGCTCTCCTGAACTTTATAACACTGAGACATTACTAAAAAAATCCTCTAATTGAATTGTTATTTTTCTGTCCTCAGACTAATGCTGGACAGAAAGTTATCAAACTGGGTCACAGAGAGACTGAAGTACAGCTGAAAGCAGCATCATTCAGATGCAGCTCCTGCAGTAGATGGTGAACCTCACTGTACTGAGTTTCTAAATCAGGGGTGTCCAAAGTCAGTCCGTGAGGGCCGGCCTCCTGATGGTTTAACAGAAACCCTGCCTTATCAAACAAATATATCTTTTTACTTTCTTCAAAAAATTTTTTTAGAACAATTTAAAACCCAACATGTTCATTTAATGCCCTTCACAACATTAGAATAAAACTATCAGTAAACACTAACGTGTTTTGACAATAATTACAAACATTTTAAAGTAATAAATAAAGCTCTAGGTAAGAATTAAGATGCAGAGTATAACAAATAACATTCTCACTTCGAAGACCAATATATTGGGAAATAAAAATTCACAATGCTGCATTTCAATTAATTTTACATTTCATGTCCGATAATTTATTATTATTGAGGCAAATTATTAATGTTCAGCCCGTTAATATTATATGATCATTGTTTTTTTTTACAGTACTGGTATCCATATTCATTTACCCTCCTTTTGTTAAATTTCCTGCACTTATCTTCGATAAATAGCACTTTAGTCACGTGCTCCACGTGTGTTCCACTGGCATACACACCTTATGGGTCAATAACACCGCTAGACGTCTCACTTAGACGTCAGACGCTGCGCACCTCTCCGCTAAAGTCTGGTAAATTTTAGCAAGGTGTTTGGACAGGTTATGTAACAAACCATGTTTTTGTTACATTAGAAACAGCGCGCTGTCTGCATCTACTTTAGAAAAGTACAGTCACAGCTTGGAATTTTTTGCCATCCGCGTGCGTTTTCAGTTGTTAGTGGAGCAGGTGGTAAGGGGCCCCCACCGCTTTTC
>NC_050520.1:33784343-33793322 GCF_002922805.2 Oryzias melastigma | reverse complement strand
AAGAGCGCTCTGTGTTTGCGCTGCGCCCACGCCATCATGTTTTCAGGTATTTGGGCTAAAAACGTATTGGCACGGTAAAAATAGATGACGGTTTTGCAACACCATTCTTACATTTCACTATCTTGCTCACCACAAGAAGCGCCCCCCGGTGGACTTATTTGGTATTATTTTAAGAAACCGATTCAGGGAAAGAGAGGATCGGTAAATCATTTGTGAGTTTAAATATCGTGAGAGTCGCCATACCAATATCTAGTCCCACCTCTAGTATTGATGAGGCTAAAACTTATGACAGTAGCTCCTCCCACATGCCGTGGAAGCATCAGGTTTATGAACACACTTGAGCAGCGAATCTCAGACCCGCAGAATTATGCTATGTTGCGATCGCAACTATTAACGCAAATTCAAACAAACCCCGCAATATGTTGCGCACCCTGCAACTTTTTATTTCCACCGCAACTTTTGACAACAGTCATGGATGACGTGACTTTTTCCTTCTGACTTCTTCCCGGGCGTCGTGCTATTTTTTTTCCCATCATCTCTCTTTAGTCTTCTGATTGTTTTTCTCTTCATGACGCGCATAAATGGTCACTCCGGCATGTGTGTGTGTGCAGGGGCACACGCTCGCAGCGGGGTGGAAGTACGCCTAGAGCAATCGCGCACGCGGCTTGGTGGGGGGACGGGGATGCTCTGAGCGCAAGCGCGCATGTGGCGGGAGGTGCGTTGATTGAGCGCAGCTGAAAATTGATACTACAAAGGAAGAATTTAGAGTCTGCAGGAAAATAATCCCATAGAACCTCCTCCACAACAAATCTACAGACACCTGAGAGAACCTTCTCCAAAACAGAGCACATTACTGATAAAAGAAACCAGACCCTCGAAGCCTTGGTCTTCCTCTACCACACCAGTGATACTTTTGAAATAGATATAGAGCAAGATTTTGTGGAGAACATGGAGATCTGCGTATGCTATTTTTATAATTATAATTATAATTTTCCCTGGAAAATGCCATTTTATTCTAAAGTATGTTTAAATCAATACACACATATTTGGGTTATTGTGAACAGGGAGGACAAAAAGTTCATTTTGTGTCTCATGATTCTAGTTAAATGACAGCATAACAACATTGTATATAGTGATAATTAAGTATTTTCCTAATGCATGTGTCACAGTAAAATGAGTTGGGATGCGAAAATGTGATTTTTTTTTTCATAATTAACACCTTCTAGTGCTTAAAAAAAATAAATAAATAAAAAAAAAATAATAAAAAATAGAAAACAACGCAACTTTTCACAAAAGCTGCCGCAACATCAGGCATTTTAGGCCGTAACAATCATAAAAATGAAATGAAAAATGAAAATAACCCCTGGAGGGTCTGGAATCTGACTTGGATCAAAACATAGATGCAAATTTGACGCACAGAGCGTGTTTGGTGTGAATGGTAGAATGGTGCTGTACTCACGCATGAGCTTTCTCTGCTTCTTCTGCAGGCAGGACTTGACGTAGCGCTCCAGCTCTCTGAGCGTGGAGGGTTTGAGAGTCTCAAAGTCAATCTCGATCTCGTCGGGGTTGGAGTCCCTCAGCGACGGCTCTCTGGACTGGATGATATGCACGACGCGGCCTAGCTTCTCCCCCGGCAGCCGGTTGATGTCCAGACTCAGCTGCCGCTTCTCGTCGTACGACATGGGCAGAGAGGATTCCTCGCCGTCGTCTCCGTTGGCCGAGCCCCCGCCCGACGTCTTTCCGCCTTTCTTCGGTTGCCTGAAAAAGTCGGACAAGTGTAAGCCTGTCGAGGAGTGAACCAAATCTTACGAGGGACGGTGAGGAATGCCGTACCTGGGGGCCGTTACTGTACTGTTGGCTTTCCTGGCTGGCGCCTTCTTCTGATTGGCTGGTTTGGGCTGCTGCGCAGCAGCTTTGGGTTTCTTTTCCTCCTCTATCTTAGCCTTGTTCCCTTTGTCCTTGTCTTTCTCTTTTTTCTTCTCCTTGTCCTTTTTCTCTTTCTTCTTCTTGGGCTTGCTGACGGGCGCCTGCGACAGCACGGCGAGCTGCTCGTGCACGGCCTTCAGCTGCAGGAAAACAGCAGCCATCAGCACGCGGCAACAACTCCAGCTGAGCCACGCAGGCGTGAGCTCAGTTCTTCTGACAAAATCAATCAATTATCAATGTGTTTCTGCAGATTATCAAATATTGATTATGTTGAATAGAGAAAACCACAAAGTTCTCAACCTGAGATTGGCCGACAGCACCAACCTGCTCCTGCAGCTCAGCCAATCGCGTGGCTCGTTCCTCCTCAGAGTCAGACGATTCGTCGGAGGACGAGTTGTTGCTGCTGTCGGAGGAGGCGGTGCTTTTACTGACCAGCGGCGTGGTGGACGGGACGGACACCTCCAGGCCCTCGTCTGGGATCTTGGCAAAGCGCATCTCGAACACGTCCTGAGTGCAGGCGGACAGGTTGGTTTAGATCGCCGGCCTATACAGGCCATGGTAACAAAAGGCTCCCACGTACCTGCAGCTTGCGGGCCATGGCCACCACCTCGTGGTCGGGGGGGTTGTACTTGTAGCAGTTGGAGAACATTAACCTGACGTCTGTGGCGAAGCTCTGAGGGTCGCTGTACTCGCTTTTATCCATCTTTTTCTTTTGAGATGAAAAAAAAAAAAAAAACTCATCAACTATCACCTGATATCCTGACAGATTTCTGCATTTACAGTGACATCACTTCAATTTATGTAATCCTGACTGGAATAATATATGTAGAAAATTAAAAAAAAAAACTTAAAACTCTTCATTTGGCAACATTCAACCTGGAGATTTCCTATGGTACATTCACATCGCCCTCGGCAACACCTATTCAAGCAGCACTTTCAATAAAAATGGATGTAAAAGCACTTGTATGCACGTTTCTGGGTTTCATGTTCAAAACTCACGCGAAATTCTACAACTGTTTTTGGGCTCTACGTACTTTGACCAATCAGGGACTCGGGTTTGGTGGTGGTGGTTGAATGGCATACATTTTAATTCAAACACATTAGAGCCAAATGTTTGAAAATTTGATCATGAAGGAGAAATGACTATGCAGATACCAGTTGCTTTTGTTTGCAGAGATTCCATCAGAAATGTCTCCAATTGGTCATGATTATTACAGCAGCTTTCATGTGATGGGAATGGGTTAGGGCAAATCAAATCAGTTTCCATGATTTCTTTATCTCCATCTTTATTATTTGATGTGAAAATTATTCTAAAGACTTGATTAGTGCGTCTGTGTGCTTATCAAATGTTGGACACATCAAGCACAGGTTTAAATGCCACTTTACAGGATTTGAGTCTGTAAACATCCCCGAAACCCTTTCAAGAGGCCATACCATGAAAAATCAACATCTGAGATGTAAGTGCATTACACTGTTCATTCCTTACTATAAACAACTCTAAAGCAACATTTTGATTCATTCACACATTTCTGAGTAATCCTCAAAAAACCTGCACTCTGAGCACTGTTGTTTTCCCAGTTAAGAATTAAGCCAGATTTGTACTTTACTTATAAATCATTTTATGCTTTATCATGGTGTGAGTATGTGTTTTGGTTTTTTTGTTTTTGGGTGGGGGTTAAAATATTTTACTGTTTTTGTGAAGATCTCTGTTTTTGTTTTTATTTCTCAAATTGACAAATGTTCCTACTATGTAAAGCACTTTGTGTTCCATTTGTATGAAAATTGCTTTATAAATAAAGTTTGAGCCACGCCCCCACCACCTTTTACAGTCAGAGCTGTGTTTTACTCTCAAAAGACTCCAGAAACTTCTTCTGAGCTGCTACAGTTTGCGGTGGTCAGGCGTGTGCTGATGTCATTACCCGCACGGTGCTGAGGTCCATGGGGTGTTTGATGATGTCGTGGTAGTCGTGCAGCTCCAGCGCCTCAGCATCCACAGGCTTGTAGAAAGGCCAGGCATAGGCGGCGTGTTTCTTGGAGAGCATCTCCTTCAAGATGGCGTCGCAGTGTTTCATCTGCTCCCCGAGCTTTCCTGGCTTCCTGGCTGCCGCGACCACGACGCCGCCTCCCACCTCGACGCCGGTCGCATCTTCCACCGTCTCGCGGCGGGTCTTGGCAGGACGGGCGGCGGCTTCCCTACGGGACGAGGCGAGCTTAGGTGGCTTTGCGTCCTGGGCGGACGGGGAGTCGGCACGGCCGGCAGAGATGGCCGACGTGGTGGGAGTGGTCGTGTCGGCTTTCCTCTTTACGCCTTTCTTCTATTGGAGACGCAAACACACCTCCAGTTAAGAGGAGGAGCAGAGAAACAAACAAACACTGCAGAAGGGTCATGATGTTACCTTGACAACAGGCTGCGCAGACGGCATCATGGCTGCTGGGGGCTGTGGGGCAGGGACAGGCGGCGTGGCCGGGACAGGAGTGGGTGTGGTGGAGATTACGGGCGTCTGAGAGGGAGAGGGGGAGGGATAGGAGGTGGGAGGGGAGGCTGAGGACTCCGCCTGCTGGCTCACTGAGTAAAACAAACACAAACAAGAAAAACCCAACAATCAAACAGGTTGCCATTTCTATGCAAGAGTCAGTGTTTGCAAGACGACCTTCAACCGTAAAGCTTCCGGACTAACGGTCAGCTCTGTTTACGTCTCATGTGAATTCTAATGTTTAACTTTATGCTGATGATGCTCTACAGTTCACCTCAACTATCACAATTTAAATCAGAATCATACACTATATATAGAGATCGGAGTGAGTGATCCCTCCAAATAGGAAGTACCTGCTGATTTCATGAAGCCAAAATCCCAGTAAACAGTTATTCCTCAGTCATTCTATTTGTCAGAATAACCATTCTTGCTCTAATATACTTTTTTAACATCCTAATTGTTTTCATGTTTTTTTTTTCTTTATTGCAATATATTCAACTGAAACCTAAAAACTGACCAATCAGATGTCTCAATAAAGGCAGGTGGTCTCATGTCAAACATTTTACAGGATCTCCCAAGCCGATCTATTAAGTGGTAGGGGTGTGGCCTCCTAACAAACTCACTCCTGATTGGTGAGAGTGGTTGTCACAGTAACGATGACTCAGATCAACTCGGACACTCGGACAAACTACTGATTACTCACATTGCGTGGCTCCAACATCACAATGTCCGTGTTGCAAAAAGTAGCAACTGAATTGACTTTGTTGGAGCTGAAAGTTAGTCATTTACTGTGGGTGACCACAAACTCACCTGGTCCAGTTCTCATACACAGTCAATGGTCAGAATATTTAAAATGAAGATTATTAAAAAAAATGTTTACATATTCAAAATACATTCAAATCTATTCATGACCTTCAAATCTATTTTGGCCCACTAGCGATCTAAACCGTGTATGCGGTTTAAAAAAAAAAAAAACGCTCAGTGGCAGTGAGGCTTAACTGAGTGGAAACACTCGCCAGAATTAACCAGACCAAACCGTACCATCCCTTACTGGACCGCTCAGTGGAAACGAGGCTTTATAGAGGTAAACATGCATGCTAACCTCAGGCCTGGATTCGAAAACTATTAGCTGATTTACTCTTTTAGTCACAGCATCTCCCCAAAGCTAGAACTCCAGATGTGCAAGAAAATCTCCAGATTTGTAAGTTCAGAGATAATGTATCCAATGTTCTCCTTAAACAAAACAGATGCTATTTTCAGATTCAAATGTTTAACATAGGTCTGTAAAACAAAAAGGCAGAGACGGAAACGATTCTGTTCAGGATGTCATAAGTGGGGGATTTGTACCACAGCTAATTAAAGTGCCACTCCAATCTCCAAACTACAAGGCTTTCAAGTAGGCCTTTAAAAAATTAATCTAGAATAAAACTTGGGAGACACTTTTGTGGTGCACGTTTAGTTTGTGTTTAAGGTTAAAGGGTGACAGCATGGATGATGCAGCTGCATCTCCATGTTTGTGTTCATCCATCTGCCCATATTATGTAGAGATTCTGTCAATTACATTTTTGCAGTACTCACTTGTGAGTTATGATGATCGACTATTATTCCACAGATGTAAGTTAGTTTTCATTATCCGTTATGACACAGTGAACTGCTGCTGCTGCTCTGGTGTCATTTCAGGGTTTTTATTTGGCTGACAAAAACCTGATCCTGCTTTGCTCTTTATGACAGTTTATATTTCTGAATTCTAAGTTCCCAAAACTAAAGCCAAAAAAGATCCAAATAGCTTACAGATGGCTTGGTGGCAAAGCAAAACAAAGTTATAGAAGAACGCTCTCATGCCTCGCCCCGAACTCACCTGTAGTGGCCGCTGGCTGCTTGCTCGTCTTCTTGCCTTTAGGAGCTGGCGGCAGCAGAGCCACTTCCTCCTGTGGCATCTGAGCCACTTTCTGCAGGAAGATCTTCTCCAAAGCTTGAGCCATCAGGACAATGTCGTCTGTGGGCTGCAAAAACACACACATATTAGTGCATTCTTAAATTAAACTTTGCATTCCAGCTATTTCAGAGTTTGGTTGCTTTTTTTGAAAAAGTTGCTGGCTTCAAAAAAGTATTTTTGTTGATCTTCGCTTACATTTTGGAACATCAATTCATAAAATCCACTGACGGGGATATTTCTGCAGAGCAGCCCATCCCTGATCCTCAGGATCTTCTCCCTCCTCTGCTTTCTGCTGATTACCAGACCCAGGTGTGTCCTCATTCTGACCCACTGAACACACCTGATCCAGGTAATCAGCAGCAAAAGTGCAGGAAAGGCTCAGAAAGCAGGCAGAGTGGAGGATCTCAAGGACCAGAGTTCGACAGCCATGCTTTAAAACTATTTCTACTTTTCTTTAGAGACAAAAAATAATAATTATTCATAACTTTATAAGTAAATATTCCACTTTTGTTTAAATGAAACATCTAGTTTTTGTGAAGACTGCTTTCATTAGGTGGTTTCACACCGAGCATGATTCGCGCGACAAATTTGCGTGCCCCACCCTTGCTCTGTCAAAAAATGTGTCCCTGACCCCTCGGCCACATGTGGGAGGAGCTACCAGCTCTGTTCGTGGATATCTCACTTAGAATGAATGGAAGACACATGATGTCGAGGATTAAGGTTTATTTATTGTGAAGAGTTCTACAAAACCACTGTTAATCATGTCTCAATGTTTGGTTTATGATTATTATCACAAGATTGTCCCAGTACAGGGGGCTGTGTCTGTATGACAGCCGCTTCCGCTGTGTTTCTGCGTCTTTGTGACTGAGCTTGAAGGCTCTCTGTCTTGTATTAAACCGAGGGGGGGAAATAATACGATATATAATAATAGGAGACCTTTTTCCTAAATGTCTCAATGAGGCCTGACCTGTCATCATCTCTCTCTGCTGGCATATCGAGCAAGTGAGAGCTCAACCGTGGGAGTGAAAGCCGCCGATCTGTCCAGAGTGTATCCCACCTTCGCCCCAAAGTAGCCGGATGGGGTCTGAGAACGGGTTATGGAAATAGATGAAAGTTCTGGACAAAAACGCTCGCTTTGGATTAATATTCTACCCGCTGATCGGGTCACTGAAAAGGCCACGTGCCCAAAGCTGAGTTCCTGATTGGCTGATGCGACACAGCGACCTGTCAAACTTCAGGTATTTACATTTAGGCCGTGCTGCCCAATTCGCACCCCGCCGCTCAAATCGAGCTGCTGGCAGACCTTTGCGCCGCGGGGCTTCAGTTCGCCTCAGAGCCCAGCTGTACCTTTGACTTAACATTGGAGCTGCCGCACAAATCACGTTCGGTGTGAATGCACCTTAACCAAACTAATATACACTTTTTTATTTACTATAAATATAAAATAATAATTTTAAATTTACAACCAATTAATACAGGGATTTAGTCTCCAAACTGTCAACTGTTTATTTGGAACAAATATTCTTACTGTCTCTCTGACTAAATGATACGTATCACAATACAATATTTATCCAATAAATCCCCAGATTGTACCAGAGACAATGTTTTTAAAATGACTTTTGAAAAACTTTGAATACTAATGCACGTTTCACATGAACAAAAATGTCTAAAATTCATTTCATAATGACATCATTAAGCAGTGCAGCTGTATCTCACAAACACATTTTTCAAATATTTGTGAGATACAGCTGTTGGCTGCTGGATTAAACAACTCAAGAAACAAATCAACCATCTCCAATATCTGCTTTTATCAGTTAAATATATTGATGGATACCGTTTGGATTTTATCTAGTGCTGAACTAGTACTTTTAAAATGGTTCAGGTCCCTGAATGGTGCTTCAAAATGTAAAAAGACAACATTCTTTCTGTAAACATTTAAAAGTGAGGAAACATCGTGAAGGAGAGCGCTTAAATGTGGCTAAGATGTTTTATTCCCTTGACAGCTTGCACCAGTGCTGAGCAATATGGAAAAACATTTTAGATCATGATATAGAATATTTTATATCACAATTAGAATATATACTACAATAAGATATACTACAATAAAGTATATTTTAAGTTATTCTCTGAAAAAAAAACATTTTTGAACAAAATTCCATCAGTAAAAAATAAACAAAACCCATAGAAGAGAAGTGGCATGATAGAAGCTTTTCTATCGCCCACACGTTATGTATCGTCATATCGCCCTGCACTAATCTGCGCTGCAGCGCTGCATCTTCATGTTGACACACAGAAATAAACACATTTCGCCGCATATTGTCCTGATGACAATCGTTTTTCGGAGTGTTGTACACGTCACTCATATCAACCAGGTCTTTTTCTGAGAAGAACAGACAAACTTTAGTTCGCTTTAGGGCTGCCACGATTATTCGACTAATCGACGACTAATCGACTATTAAAATAGTCGACAACTATTTTGATCGTCGAAGCGTCGTTTTTTTGTTTGTTTTTTTCCTTGTTTTGATCTTAAAACTACGGTTCGCGCCTTCTATTGCAGGGGTCTTCCATTCTCTTTGTCACACATGCGCAGTGGTGCTAATCCGGTCAGTATTGACGTCACAGGAAGTTCTCGGTAGGCTCATA